>NW_018408080.1:0-753 GCF_002113885.1 Mizuhopecten yessoensis
AATCCCCCGAAGAAGCAGCAAACCTATTGAAGTATGCTGCGACAACCTTGCATGGAGATATTATGATGAAACATTTCGTCGTCTCAGACAAGCTCATCAACCTCCCTGGCAAAAGCCAATAGATGAGCTATACACAAAAGCGGCTAACCAGCGGACTTTTCGTGGCCAACAGCAGCAAACAGCAAAGCGGCCACAAAATGTGCAACGGGCACCTCGTCAAAAGGTCTGCTTTGCCTACAACAGAGGGATGCCATGCACAGCATTCCCATGTAAATAAAAACAGCTGTGTCAGATCTGTTTTGGCAACCACACCAAAGCAAAAGTGTGGCACAAAGTCAGTGTATTGATAGCATGTATGAAAGTGAACATAAGGGAAAAGTAGGGGGAAAAAACCCCAAATATAATGTAATAAAGGTCAATCTATAAATACGTAAACAAATGAAATAAAAAAAAACAAAAAAACCGTGAACAAAGCCTTCATCGGAACCAAAGTCGATAAAACTATGACGAAATATGAACAGAGGGAAATTTCTATGAAGACCATTGATAAAATCAAAGGACAATATTATCACGTGTTCCAAGCGTATACGATCCCTGTGGAAACAAAACGACAAGGCACACTTTTGAGCATAATCAAATGTGTCGACCCTCAAATCACACGTGCAAATAGCATATTGTCCGATTTGGTCATGATGGCGGCCATCAAAATTACCAGTAGTTTTCGTCATCCTTCATCTCTTGACCATTGTGTTG
>NW_018408080.1:1618-2149 GCF_002113885.1 Mizuhopecten yessoensis
AAACACATCATCAACAATGACATAAATTGATGATAACAACCATTCGAAAGGTAGGGTCAACGCCTATGGATATTTAACATAAATCTGTTAGCCCACAAATTGAATTTCAAAACAAGATCAATACAAAAAGGTATGAGTATAGGAAGCTTAAATCAGGAATAGTTAGTTTCAGAATTCGTTTGATGATAAATGGGACCTCCTTGACTTACACCTGTGTGTGTGTTAAAGGTGCAGTAATACAATTCCTCCTAGAGCATTTAAATGGTACAATTACTATAGAATTGTATCATCATCGTGTGCAACGTATTTTAACTGTTATTTTGATACCGAATATGACACTATTTCAATAAAGAATTGTACTTTTTATTTAAGAATTAAGCAGAAAAATGTGTGAAATTTCATTTCTTATGAGAAATTTTTCATTTTTGACACGTTATTTCATATAGTTCTAAAACTAGTCTATGTTTCTTACTTGTTAAAAAGTTGGCTACCAATAATATCTTTCAAGATCAGAAATTTCAAAAAAAAATG
>NW_018408080.1:3165-3424 GCF_002113885.1 Mizuhopecten yessoensis
GCAGTTATCATATCTGGAAACTTCGTTGAAATTGGTCCACTACTTTAGAATGAGTTGACAGATAGACGGATAGACAAGCTGATTCCAGTATACCCCCACCCCCTACACCCCCACCTCAACCCCGAACTTCGTTGCGGGGGTATAATAAAGTGTATAATAGTTTTGTTATTAAGATTATTTTATTTATTTTTAGATAATTGCATAGCTTTATCTTTAACACAATCTCAAACCTAAAGTAGTTCTCCAGAGGAAAGATTAC
>NW_018408080.1:4907-35070 GCF_002113885.1 Mizuhopecten yessoensis
CAAAGAAGTTTAAAATATAGACCACCATTGTAACTATATAAAGGCAAGGTGACAATGATAGATTTATTTTAAATTTTGTGAAAACTTTGCATGTTTTTCCAATTAAAAGTATCACTACGCTTACTTCATGTCTACCAATATGACATATTAAGTATCAAAATAACAGTAATATTATACACTATACACTATCATAATTCAATTTGCCGGTGATATTTATCGGTCATTTTGTAAGGATACCCCCGTCACTCAACCTGGTGTTATGCAAGGAGGTCCACTACGGTTATCAGTAACAATTATGAATAATAATTTATGCAGTTATTGATCATTTTTATGTATCTACATATGGCAAAAGAATAAAGGAAATCAAATTGGTGGCCAAATGTTGACCCCACCTTTGAACTCTAAAACTAGATATATGAATAAAGGAAATACCTACATGGCAGCCATTGAAAGAAAACAAGGAAAGTACGATTTAACGGAAGAGCACGCGTCTGCCGCTTCATTGAGTACAACCGATATGAAAATCTAAGTGAAATCGGAGCCATATATTGTTACGTTCTCAAAGAAACAAATGGGGTTACTAATGAGAAAAAAATAACAAAAAGCAAACATTCGACTTCATGTCCCGAAAAAGCAATACATCCGAGGTAAAGGAGAAAACAAAAGTGTGGCGAGACTATTGATGGAGGAATGTGCGGACAAAGAAACTATGTATATAGCTCATTGCAACTGTTTTCCCGATATTCAACGTATGCTATTTCTTGTTTTAGGAAGGTAAACGTTATGTGTTATGCTTACTAAGTATGTCTTGTGGTTTTGCTGCCACTAACCTACATGTAGATTTGACGTAGATTATCATTGCATATGTCGTACACGAAGCAGATGACGTTTATCTTTGCGGAACATTAATACAAATTTACTTAATATTTGCATTATGATTTTCGACTTTGAGATCGTTTGATGATTTTGTTAAAACTGTACTCTCTTAATTTTCGATTATGACTGTGAATAATCTAGTCATAACCTTTTCCCGATTTATTTTAACGTCACAATAATCTGTAAATATAACTTTCTCATATATACAGTTGTGGTATCCCATAACGTTAAACGATGCTCAGTGTGCGCACGGTGTGTGCACATTCCTATGTATTCACGATGTACGAACGATGACAATCTGGACGACTTTTGCTAGTGCATATTTGTGTGCACGATGAACGAACGCTGTGCAGTAACAGTCGTGGTAGGTGAAACTTGAGGAATGGCTTAACAATATCAAGTGTATACAGTTTTGTGTTCAAGCATATGAAGTTAACTTGTGTATTTCTATATTCTAGCTCCATCTATAAGACATCTTTCTATTCATATTTTCGAAAATTTAGAAAAGGTGTTTTCAGTATTTTTTAAACGAACCATATCGACATATGTAAAATTTAAATGAATATGGACACGGTCCAATGAATTACCTACGTAACTTGCACTTGTTGAGGTATCTAAATTCAGGTGAAGAATAGTCGAATAATATGATATAGTCGTATAATAATTTCAAAAAATGGAGGTTTCAAAATGAACACTTAAAAAAATAAAAGTTTTGGTATATTCTTCCAAATGAGTAATAGCTATATATATGGTTTTTGCAGGCAAACCATTGTATTTCACAATTATTAAGTTTCTAAAGTCTCAATAATGCTAAACAATGTTGTTTATCTTTTCAATTGTGTTATTAAATACATACGTATATGTAGCCACTGTGTACTAAACAGCTACATGTTATACTGTTTTCACTTCAACAAAAATATTTTGTTTTGAATGAAGTGAATAGAAAGTTATATTCTGGTCAAGAACCAAAAGTAATAGAGCAAATAAACTTTTTTTGATATATGAACATAAACATATCACTTTCGTCAAACTGATATAATCTAATTTCTCGTAAAAATATACTAACGTGATTCTAGGGATATGCTACAGAAGCAACACAATTTGCATTTAAGGTTGTTTACTTGGTGAATGAATCCATCGGAAATGAAAGCTTACTTTTAAATGTAAGCACAGCTAGACAACCAGGTTTGTATGATTATCTAGAAGGGTTATAGAGATATGCTAAAATATAGGTTTCTCCTATTTTGAGTTTTGGATTCCCCGGATACAGGGAAAACAAGTCCGAAATTAAAAATACTGAAGTAGAAGGCAGTACTAGACAACTAAATTGATGTAAATAAAAGGTTTGTAGAGTTATCAATGGATAACATTTTGTGCAACCTTTACATTTTCTCAATAGCTCACATTAATCATAAAATTATTTGAGAACATGTGCAATCATTTATGCAAAACATAGGACATATAAAGCAGTAAAATATAAATCATAATCCATTCGAATGGCATGGAAATATCAGTACGCCAGGGTTATGCACAAAATATAGTCAACTTACCTTTAGTACTATTTAATATGTATGTAGCAATCTCGATCATTATCATTGTGTACGAATGCAACGGAACGTAGATGAAGTGATCGGTATTCAGGGGTTTCTCGTGTTATCTTAACCAACATTGATATATACCCTTTTAAAGAAGTGTTACGGGAGAGTAATTTTATCATTTGAATATATATATAACCTATATCGCACCTGTCGCGGTGTTTTGAAAAGTTTCCATAAACACCATTTAATAAAGTTTTCGTCTATCCCATGTTTAGAACATTTGATTGCTATCAGGTTAAGCCTTTAGTATTGTGATAACATTAATGATTTAACTATACAGATAAATATGATAATATCTACATAATTTAATAATCTTTCTAATATAGAAGAAATAACTCAGTATATACAAATATAGATTTCATTATATTTATTTTATAATGATATCAAAGGTATATAGATATACATAAAGTCATCTGTGTAAGTACAGATAGTAGGCATGGCGCTAAAATAGAAAAAAAAAATGGTGTGACAACAATTAGGCAACATATGGCACCAAAGATTATTTAAATTAAAATGTTAACAGAGCAATTTAAACTAAACTTAAAAATATACGTTATAGTTATAAGCAATAAAAGATAAACACAGAAATATTAATGATAGGCTCTACTTATATCGAAATGTAAAACAAAAGCAAACCGAAGCTGACAAGGGAAATCTATATCAACACAGGTCCATTTTGTTTCCAATGCCTCCACTAGGGGTCGATCCCAGTTTTCCTGCTTACTAGTCTGACGCTATAATAAATGGGCCATAAAGTCCATGTTAAGAGTTTCAATTCAAAGTTATCATACCTAAATAAATAAATAAATAAGCAAAACATTTGTTTATATTTATTAAACACATATGTCAGGTCATGATACATTCTCCCAAATCTAATCGATATGAAGCGCCTATTTACTAATGTGTTCGTCGAAAGCAATATTAGATTTATTTTAAAATATTAAATGGGCATTCTAATTTTTAAATTGAAAGTGTTAGATCTTTATATATCAAATGAATTTAATGTTTGCAATTATTTATCAGAATGTTATAGCATGCATTACTCATCTTGTTCTACATTATACATCTGAATTAAATGTTATTTGGTGTTACATAGAGAAAAATATATCAAAACGCGGTATAATATCATAAATAAAATCGACATTTCAACTTTAAAGTCGAAACGATGAAGTACAAATATATCAATTTTCCAAATATAGTTTTCAGGTTATAAAATAGAAATGTGACAGATGGTAGTGATTACCAACAGGTTGTTGATGAAATGTCTATAAATTCGTCAATTTCCCTTTCGTTCCTCACACCTCACCCGACGTTGTGTTATCTTACAGCAAACAAAATAACACCGTATCTGACAACTCTACAGAGATGAATGCATCCTTATTTCTGTTGCTGCTCTTGGTGATTCCACTCGTAACAGCAAAAACTCGGGCTTATGCTAAAATAAGGAACGGTATGACTTTTCTAATTAAGTTTAGTATTTGTTGTTTTGAATTGAATACTCTAAATAACATTGAAAGTGAATACAATGTAACTATATCACGCTGGCGACAGTTTATGTAGCCGCGTCTTGATTATGTTATTATTATTTTCCTTATTTGATTTTTGCTGCAGTACATCGCATTCAAACTGCAAGTACAGTTTCATTGTATTAAGTAGGATGTATGTTAGAAAGAAATTAATGGAAACAGTTTATCTTTTTATTTGTTCGCTATTTGGTAAAAGAATATAGAGTTTTACAATTGTGTATGAAAGCGACCAAATGTTAATACTCTGTATTTTTTACTTGGAATAAATAGTGTGATTTTCATTTATTAAGAATAGATGCTAATGGTAATACACTGTTTTTTTACCAGAAATATATAAGTATAATGTTAATTTGTTAAAAATAGATTTACAAGCTTTATGAAAAATAAATATAATATGAAAAGCAATAAAACTTTCAGCTTAAATCCAATTTAGAAAGTGTGATGGGTCCATTCAATGGTTACGGCACAGCATTCAGCTAGTATCAAAGTCTTAATTATAAGTTTAAATCATTATGACTGTCTGGTATTATTACAACACTCTAAAGAACGCCCTGTGATTTAATTTAACCAGCAAATTATTTCTAATAACATCAGGTATATGTGGGAAACAATGGAATTGCTTTGAACTATATTCGAAATCCAATTGGTCCACTTTTAATACACATATTTTCTTTGTTTCTTTGTAAACTGTCATTAAAAAAACGAACGCTTTTTATGTGGCACCTTATGAATGCTACAGACAGGCTAGTGTGAAGCTTTGAAGTTCATCAAAATAACTGCGCGGCAGCGGAAGGATAATCACAAAGGGTTTGTACTTCGGTGTAGTTCCTATGGGACTTCCACAGGACAGCTATACGTCTTAGTATTGGTCAGTTCTTTAAAACGGAATCTAGTCAAATAGAAAACCGCAATCATTTCATTTTATTATATTCAAGGGAAGCAAACAGAATGTTTGTCAAGAGAGAAACCATAGTACTTCGAGTATGTGATTCAGTTTGCTTATTCATTGTGCTAGTATGTCTAAGGTACTTGTTATTTGAAATGACAAAGACATATATTTATATCAGATACAAGATAGTGTTTGTGCGAATAATTTGGAAAGATAACTATAATTCATGTAAATATTACAAGTTGTAAATGTCATTGTTTGTTAATGTGTTAATCCTTGACATATCAAATAGTTTATTCATTTCTTTAAAGGTGGTTTCATGATGTCAAAATCCAAAAGGTATTCCAACGATGAACTTCATGTAGCTTGTAGAGAACTTTGCAAACACGATTACAGCTTCCGTCGTAACCATTTGGATAGTAGATGTAAGCAAACATATCATTCATTAATCCAATATAAGTTTGCAAAATATAATAATTAACACAAAAATAGAATTTCTCTACAAAACCATTAAATAATATCTGGAAAATAATGGTTACATTTCAGAACATAAGCAAACGTAAATACAGGATGACACGCAAGAAATTGAACAGAAAGGATATATTTAAGCCTAATAATACATTGTGTTTTCGTATATACTGTTACCATTTTAATGTAAGTAAGACTAAATAATGATAGCTTTTCAATTTTTTGACATAATTTGAGTGTGCGCATGACCACGTTTATAATATGATTTTACTACAGTACAGCGTAAGAAATAAATTATATGTTTAGTTGTACATATTCGTTTAACAACACTTATTCTTTTTACTTCAGGTAAATGCTGGAATTATCAAATCCCTTTCTGAGAAATGATTCCCAATGGAAAGATTAGAAAAATAATGCTATTTCAAAATGTTAATGACTGAAAATAAAGTCTTGCTAACATTATTCAAGTATTTTACCTTTTTGTTTATATATATCATTAATAGTAGTATAACGTCATATTGACATTAAATAAAGCTGTCATATTTATCACAGGATTGTTTTCTTCGTATTTTAGAAGGATCTATGGATCACTGAGAAGGAGCCAAGCATTAGCGGGAAGATGTCATTTGTGTTTTTAATCTCTACATTTATGTGTTTTTGAACCAAATATTCGAATATGAGAATTGATTATTTTATTTTCCTATGTGTATAAAGAAAACAAAACAACATTTCAATAATAAGTAAACTTAATTTGAGCTTAGTTGAAAAGAAGTTATCAGCATTCAAATTAGTTTAATCAAACTTAATTGTATTCCCGAAAGAGCAAAAATAATGCCTGCTGTAAAATTACACAATCAATAACAATAGAAGATTTTATTGACCTATTCAAATAAAATATCTTAAGAATTACAAAACTTTAAAATACGGAACCTTTCTTAACCACCTTCCCTTACTCTTCCCTTCCGACGAGGACGACTACGAATCTAAAATGGTCTGTGGCAGAAACATGTTATCTGAAAAGGCTCTTTATATGAACATAGGACGTTCACAACGACGTAGCACCTATACTATGAGTTAATAGATACAGCATGCCAGCAATTGATGACAATGCATTATACAGTTTCTTCGTACTTCTCGGATCAAAGGGGGTCAAACATTTTGAAATCCATTTTGTCTAAACTACAGTTAAAACAGACTGGCAGGTCTGTTAAACCCCTTAGTGTGGTCGGTGATGTAGTGGATAGCGCACTTGCCTTTCATCAAGACGGCCAGGGTTCTATTCATCGAAGTGAAAATGTGTACTCCGGTTTCCTTCACGTTAAGCCCTTCCCCTGCGCTAACATCCGGGACAACAGGAGTATAATATACTGAACCAACAAGGGAAACGCACAATTAAATTATGCAATCAATAGCCTGTGATATTTTGGGAAATTTGTGTCTACTTTTTACAATACTGTTGAAGAAAAGTCTGTGTGACGTCACTCGTGTCATCAGTAGTTATTCAAAGTGGGATACCCGCGAAAAACAAAATGACACTTCAGTACCTGGTGTGCGCACCTTTGCACGAATCCCTGCACGGATTCTCTTATGCATTGAATTCATAAGAACATGTATTCTCCTTAAGGGAGTGTTGTTCCATTCTTGGGTTAATGCTGCGATCAACTGGGCGCGGTTAGTTGGGCGGGTTTGACGTGTCCTAATACGCCTTCCCAGCTCATCCCACAAATGTTCAATGGGAGACATGTCGGGGCTTTATGGGGGTCATTCCAGAGGCTGAATGTTGTTTGCCGTGAGAAAATCACGACAGACTCTGGCAATATGCGGTCGAGCATTGTCTTGCCGGGAAATTAGATTATGACGTCTGAGAAGTGGAAGGACATGTGGTTGGAGGATCTGGTCTCTGTATCGAACGGCATTGAAGTTTTGATCCAGGATCACTAAGGGGGAATTTACTCCATGGGAGATGCTTCCCTCAACCTTTACAGAAGCACCACCGAATTTATCGCGTTAAACCACGCATGCGTCGGCGAAACGCTCCCCGCGTCTGCGATATACCCTTTTTCTTCCGTCTGAGCGATACAGACAGAATCTAGACTTGTCGGTGAACATCACACGCCTCCATCGACGCATCCCAACCCTATTCGGGCCATGTGTCAGAGATGGCCCGACATAAGGTCGGCGCGCAATGATTCTCTCGGCACGCAAGCGGTTCCTGGCAGTTTGAGAACTAATGGGTCTGCCATGAGTACCTAAGGTATGCGATAAGTCTTGAATCTGTTGCGCAAGTGCGACAATCGAATCGCCCTGTCTTGTCGTGCGGTCGTTACACGCGGACGACCGCTCCTTGGACGATCGGAAACTAACCCAGTAGCACGGAAACGTGTACAGAGACGGTTAATTGTACACGGGCCAACACCAAACTGCCGTGCGACAGCAGTTTTGCTATGACCACCCGTCAACATCGCAATTGCTCTACCCCTCTGAATTTGCGTTAAGCGTGTCATCTCAGTCAATGGCGAAATCAAAATGCCAACGTGGAAGATTAATGTGGCTGAACTTAGAGTACCCGTTGAGATTATTTGTTTGAAAACTCAAGCTTGGCTTGGTCACGCCGCGTGATTTGGACCAAAGACGCTCACAAAGTCACAAAATGACATCGTCACGCTTGGCTGATTTTAGGGTAGATTGTTGAGAAGGGAGATCGTTCTTGATGTGATACCTGACCAAATATTCCATTATTTCCTTACAACTAAGGTGTACTGCAGGGGGGAACTTTGTGCGTTTCTTTTTTTTTGTTCAGTATTCAAGTTTTAAAATTGTTTTGAAATAAATAAGGTTTATATAGAGCCACTTAATTTTATGAAATATATTAAAATAAAAAAAAATCAAGGGGTTATGATTAACTTTAAAATTAATATCGAGTAAAGTATGTATATTCTATATACTGCCACTACCTTAGCTTCTTTTGTATTGCCTGTTCCGTTATATTTCCAGCGTACCTCCAAATGTTATGTTGAGGCAAATATAGTCTGCGGATGGTTCACCAAAGAAGTTTGACCGCTGATGAGAAATTACAGTAATATATACAGTTTTCATTATTGCATACGAGCTTTCCGTATTTTTTTCATTCCGTAATATTGATCTACAAATTGTACCCAATCGCACAGTTGTGCGGTGAGAAGCGCACAACGGGGCGAACGGTTGTTAAATCGCACAGTTGTGCGCACCATGTTTGGACGATATGCGGACGGTGTGTGAACGATGTATGCACGGTGTGCGCACGCTATTTTTGGTGCGTTGTGCGGTCACACAACTGTAGTTTATCTCTAAAATTTAAACAGCACACACAAATATATTGAGATAATGAAAATTATCAAATTATTTTTTTATCAAAAAATCAGATCTTTTTTTTTAGCTTTAAAATACTAGTTAGCAATTGTCAAAGTTAAAACACCTTGTTAGATTATTTCTAAATTAAAAAAGCAAGTCTCAAAACTCACAATCACTGTTTGAAAATGAAGAAATAAGAGATATGCCCTTTGGCAAATTAAAAGTCTAGTGTTCAACAGCAGACTTTGAATTTGCCCAGGGACGTATAATGGACCATATATATACTGTCCCTGATTTGCCCAAGGACATTAAAGCAGACTTTTAATTTGCATTATATTGATAGAAACAGTTTTTCTCATAAAATTAGATATATCGTGTTCTTTGTAAAGTCTTGTGTAATTGAGATTCAATTAAATTTGTGCTCTACATTAAAAAATTCAGTGACTTTGTATTAATAAAAATAAATATGAATATCATGAAATAGAGACCTACGATCTACATTGTCTATTGATAATTATGCATTACGTTTAGGGAATATCTCGGATTGTGGTATTATAATTGACCAAAGCAGACTGGATCTATAATACTGCTTCATACGAAGTCATGGCGAATGATGGTGAGCAGGCGAACACATTGAGTCCCATACAGTATTTAGTACTATGAATAAAGATCGCCGATAGGGGGCCCTGACAGTCGTTTACGTTATGAAAGTTTGTGGTGACGGAACAGCGAGTGCATAGAATTTATAACTTGTTATTTAGCAAGTGTTTGTCATGTTACAAATATTTAAAGTTGGCGGTAACAGCACACATCGACATTCGATGTGGAGTTGGAATGAAGAGCTCAGTAGCGACCGGAGTGTGTCTCGAATGCATGACGTGTGGCGAAAACATTCGTCTTATCGCACACAGCACAGCTGTCCGATGTGAAAACAGAAAGGACCTGCCTCTGTATGTCTTTGAGTGGTCCATATGCATCATTGATAATGCCTACCATGAAAGTATGTTAAATATACCCGCTTTGCTTCTGAATAAAATTCACTCGACTTGACACAGTTCTCTGAAGCGTACGATGAGGTGCTCGATTTATGTCCGTCATATTTAAAAATGAGACTTAAGCATGCTAAGGACAGTTCTCAAATATTGGCCCATTCTCAGCTTAAAATGTTGGTAATAGATGCTTAAGACTTTGATATACTTCTGAGTTGTTTTAAGTAAAGACATTTTACAGTATCATCTATTATTCTGATGACGACATCCATTAAGACTCCTTGTACTCCATTTCATACATCACATAGACGATATGATGCATACGCCCGTTTGATGATAAAACTTGAGAATTTCTATTAAGTTTTTTGTTTTTGTTTTTACTTATAATAGAAGATATATCAGTTTTGGATTTGAAATAAATTGTAAAGCCTTTATAGTATAGCTTCATTTCACTGATATCAAATATTGTAAACATTGCAATGCATTGGTAATATTGTTGTCAGCAGATCATTTTGTTCTAATTTCATTTCATGATATCCTACAATAAAGAAATTTGACTAGATCGTATTACATGCATATTCTGTTTTAAAATCAATTCCTTTGTTCTTAAAATCGAAAAACCTCTAATTTATTAAGCTATGCTATACATAAAGCACAACTATTTGGCGTACTTAATTAAGATGAATCTATAAACCTTAGCCGGACAGGCTTTTTTGTAACTCTGTATCATTTTTACAGTTTATTTAATGGATGTTTTGTTTTTAGCTTAGTAAATGTAATCCAACTAACTCTGACCCGGGTACATTCTCATTCATAAACAAATCACCCGAGTATATTTTACACTATAGAATTACAATGGAAATACAACCGGTTCTCGTTTTTTCTTAATGTTATATGACCACATCAACTGGACTTATTTAACTGTCATTACTGTGCTGTATAAACACATTCGTCAGACGACTCGGACATGTTCAATGTGTTCTATATTCATACAGACCTTGGTGAGAGACTGATGAAGAGAGCTCAGAATCTGAATAGTCATAATTACATATTTCAGTGTCATTCCTTTCAAAAGTCATTTATTTAATGAATACAAACATTAAACTCAATTTCAAGTGATATTTGAGATACATAAAAGAAAAACAACTAAATCATCCTTGTCATTTTTACCAAAATAAAGAAAACAAAATCGGGTGCTTGAGCGAAACCAGCCATATCCGTTGATATTCGTATGGTCGTTTCGGCAAATCATTATGCTGTTGGAATTTCATTATGAATTAGGCGGAAATACAGCTGCTACAGTTATGCTTCTTTTGTTAAGTTCTTTTTTATGTCATTATTGACCTTGACAATTCACCGATCATACATGTTGCCAAGGACAGCAAACGGTAATGCACATATAAATGTAAACTTTTTTGAGGCATATTTTCTGAAAAACTAAAATTAAAGGTCAAATGCAATATACTGAGGATGAAAATGTGAGAATAATTGAGTTTCAGGTTAACAGTATCTTTATTGAGTTCGATGGCATGATTTTCCATGAAACTAATATCAATCCTTTGGGAACAAACTTAATTTTCTTTTTTTAACTTCCATCTCTATACATTTACTTTGACTTATCGTCAAATATGTACTATGCACTTGTTTCTTTAGCAATTACCAAACAGTATTTCCCAACTTAACTCAGTTATTCTTTTTGTGCACTGACGGAAGCACGCAGAGGATCTAATTCCTAATGTGGGAGGACACCGGAGAAACCGGAGAAAACCCGCGTGGTCGGGCAGGTGACCGGGGTTGAATCCGGCCATCTTGACGAGGACGAGCGCGCTATCCACTGCGCCACCCGACCCATCATATACGTTACGCACAAGAACAAATATCTACTAGAGCTTTGACGAAAAGAAAATGGCGTCATTGATGCAAAAATAATGTGAATATATTTTAACCAAACATCTATGATACAAAATATCTACATACGGGAGACCAGGGCAAGTTCGGCCACTCCTGATATTTTTGTTTTTGATCTTATATGTAAAATCTTTGCAGCTTAGTTGGCAGGCCATTCACTCTAAAACATGGCAAGGCAATCCCTAAAGTAAAATGACTAAACAGAAGAAATTTACTTTCGAGTTGGTAGAAAGAAAATCATGATATCGATTCCTTTCAGTTATGCGAACTTTCTGTAAACGTAACTGTTAATTTTTATGACCAAACGTGTAACACACTGACAATTTCAAATGATATACATAAAAGCCCAGTCAAGCACTTACTATAATTTTGCTGTACTTTGTTAGAATGTATTGAAATATAAAATTGTGTCCGGACAGGTTCGGCCCATGATAGCGGAGCAAGTTCGGCCAGTGCAACACATAAAGAGTCGTTGATTGGCGGGAAAAATTGCCATTGCCTGCTATATGACGAAATATATAAGCGGAGTCTGGGCCGAAATTACCCGGATCTCTGTCCGAACTTATATTAATTACCCCATGGCGGGACTCGTTCGGCCATCCGATCTTTACAAACGGACGTGCTGCCATACTTCCTAGAACGGACTTGAATACAAATGGGCCGAAATTGCCCCGGTTTCCCCTTAATGTTATGTCGGTCTTAAAATCTCATTAGAGCTTGTGTTTTATTGTTATTCCTCGACTTGCCGACTTAAAATAGAACTTACCTGATTACATTCTGAATCAGCGTTATCTTATTCTGAATCAGTAAATATCATTCTGAATCAGTAAATATCAGATATTAACAAAAACTACGCTCTTTTTAGGCTTTGCCTGTTCATATGTATATCTAATCAAAATGATTAAGATTATGTTCAATATTACAATGATTGTTACACGGCACTACAGCGACAGTTAGACTGTCAAGAACGCTTTGGCCTAGGTAACAGAACAGGTAAATAACATTTTGACAAGTGGCCGGAGCTTTACCTGGCCTGCGCCTGACACACAAAGCTGATGTATAATACCGTTCGGCTGTTATGAAAACACAACTATATGTTACGTTTTTGTTTATTGCAACCGATTTGGTTTATAGCTCGATCCCACACACCTGAAAGTGCCGCGGGGGAGAAAAAGCTACGGTGTAGGTAAATGTACAAAGTGGCTATGTTTACGTGTATATAAGTCTAGATCTACATGGTGGTGGTCTTGGTTGAAGTTTATGGTCATGTTGACTTTTTGGTATTCTCTTATGGTGTTTTCTTCTGCGTGATCAGGCAAATCTTTTGATATTTGACGAAATGTGATGGAACGTTTTTAATTAACGTTCTATTTTAAGTACATAACCTTTGACCGTTCATGCCCGTCTTTCAAACATTCTTGTGGAGCTATGTCAAATTCCATATTAAGATGTAGATGCCAGTGTGTAATCTATTTTTAATCACCGACCACGATATGGAAGTGTTTCTATTGGATGGATGGAAAGACGGACGGGTGGACGAGGAAATCTCATTGCGGAATAGAATGAATATATTTTATTTATGCTCGTGCACATAATCTGATGTTACCATTTTTCTGCAACATGAGTCACTTTTCTACGAAGGTCAGTTTTTCACATGACTATGGATAAAATATATTAGGGGAGGGGCGGGGGCTGTTTTTTATGGACTGCCGAGTAGGATCTACACGTAGATAAATGACCCCGTGTAAGATTTCTACAATAGAAAAATGATCCCCGAGTAGGTTTTCTATAGGGGTCACCTTTTCACGTTATACTCTGCTGAACGCGTGTCCTCTGGTTTTCTAGTATTACGATTTACCGAATGAGCTAGGTTTTTATCGGGGGTGATATACCCTTCTAAAAATCGTGTCCCAAGTTTTCAAAGGGTTATAGCAATTCTTGTTAATGCTATAGATATCTTTGTGGTGGCCATAAACAGAGGTATTTTTTCATTGTTTCCCCAGCAAAGTCGATGGAAACGATTAAACAAGTTGTTTGACCACACAAGACATTAAAAAATAGCATGCGCACATCGTGCATACATCGTGCCACACCGTCCGCACATCGTCTGTACAACTGAGCGATTTGATACAATTTGTTAATCAACATTACGGAATGAAAAATATCCGGAAGGCTCGTATGCAATAACTGACACTGTATATATTAATATCTCATCAAAGTAATTAAGATTATGTTCAATATTGCAATTGCTTGTTACAGGGCATTACAATTACAGTTAGACTGTCAAGAACGCTTTGGCTCCAAGGCCAGAACAGGTAAATAACATTTTGACGAGTGACCGGAGCTTTACCTGGCCTGTGCCTGACACACAGAGCTGATGTATAATACCGTATGCCCGTTATGGAAACACAACTATACGTTAAGTTTTTGTTCCTTGCAATCGATTTGGTATGTAGCTCCCATTTACCTGAATTGTGCCGCGGATGAGGAAAACTACTGTCTAGGTATATGTACAAAGTGGCTGCGTTTACGTGTATATAGGACCGTGTCCATATGGTAATTATTTTAAAATGTGTGGATTTGGGTAGTTAAAAAAACACCGGCACAACCATTTCTGAATTTAAGTGAATAAAAATAAAAAGATAAGCTGATAATTGTAGGGTGATTCATCCTTTTTACTGTAACATCCACATACAAATTACAAACAAGAAACAAAATGACTCGCTACTGTCAATTGAACAGAGTTTGTACTGAGAATGGCGTTGGTTGCACCTGTCGTCCAGGTTTCAAATGTCTAATGTTGACGTACTCTATCAATGTTTACAAAAACCTTGATTAAACAGATTTAATTTAAAGAATATTTACATTAGCGCTGCAACCCACTATATAATTATTACCAACAGAATTGCATTTCATTTGAGTATGGAAGCAAATTATCTCGTGACTTACATATAACACATGGTTTATGTATGACGTCATAGATAATAATGATAATATTTCGAGGTTCTTATAGACCGTTTTATCACAAACTAGTTCGTAGGTCGTCTCAAAGCGGTTGACAAATTATAATATAATAATAGTTTTAGGGCCTTTGCAACCAAACAATATCTTGTTCAACTCCCTGGGGAGCACACAGCCGGTGCTGCCATTTAGGCGCTCACGGCTAGTACTTAAACAATTCTAGAGCTACCCAAACACATACTCAATAACAACTGAGTAGACTGGAACAATCAGAGTAAAGTATATTTCTCAAAGATACAACTCAGTGCCGTGACGTGACTCGGACCCGCAACCCTTTGGCCAGGGGCCCGGCGTCGTACCACTGGACTACCGTGCCACCATAGATTAACCTTATTCAGTGAGATTCTTTTCGCTTCGGATGATATGAAAATGCCCCTGCGTCAAACGCTCCAAGGAAAACGCTTAAACCAAACAAAGTGAATTAGTTAATTATTTAAAAACTAATAAATTAAACTAAACAAATGTTTTATAATAAGAATGAAAACATATGGATTGAACGGCGTTTTTCAAATTTTCATGTCGGTATGAACGCTAATCAATATCATCCATATTAAACCTGAAGCTTTAGCGGGCTTCATGCAATATACATATGTAGATGTAAGATCTAAATGATAAGTTTAAAATATATTTTTTAAACATTTAAACGTTTTATTAACAATAAAGATGTAACCGATTTGCGTTCATACCGGCATGAATATCAACAAAACGCCCCTTTATTCCTATATAAATGTGCAAAACAATGTAAAAATCTAAATGATAAGTTTAAAATATCAACATTTTCCAAATTTAGTTAAAATGTACGAAATGGTGAAGTGACAGGTGGAGGCTGCTGACAACAGCTTGTTGGTAAAACATCTATAAATTTATTGGGTTGTTTGAGTTTACCACATCTTCACCGAGAGGTCTCCCGACGTTACAGCGTACAGACTACGTATCTGATAACTCTACAAAGATGAATCCATCCTTATTCCTGTTGCTGCTCGTGACGATTCCACTCGTAACTGCGTTTGGTCTACGGACAGGTCTGTATTTTCAAACTAGTTTTAGTTTTTGTTCGTGCATGTTTTTGTAGATGTATAATTCCTGGAAGGTAGGAAGTAATATTCTGCAAAAACAGTCAGTAAAATTGCTTTAATGTTCGTAATTACCTGGAGATTACTGGCTCGACTAATGAAGACACTGCCATATATTCAATAATTTGGTTTGGAAAGCCAAACAAAGTATTAACCGAACCATACGACCATTTAGGTATCATAAGTGTTGCTAAAGATCAAAGGAACAATACAGATCTAAAGATATTAAGATGAATAGATATGCAGCGAGGTGCCTCAAAAGGGACTGATTATTTTCAAATACAAAACAATCGGTTTAAAAAGGTGATTTATTTTTAAAAATATATTTCATTTTAGGTATCTCAAGAACATATACTGTAATATAAAGACTAATTTAGAACAAACCCTCATACTAAAAAAGAGAGGAACTTGTTGAAACATAACAACAACAAAATTCGAAACGTCAACGAAACAATAGTTTCAACTCAAAATCGATAAAACTATGGTAAATTGTGAACAAGGGAGTGCCTACATTTAGAACTGGATACAAGGTGTTCCGGAATGGTAAGCGTCTTCTGATATATCAACGACACCCTTGTACGTAAATCTAGGTCAAATCTAGGCAATGTTACAACCTCACATCGACAAACAAATAGGCAGCAAGTAAGCGGTCCCCGCTACATGCTTGGCACCTGTTTACAGATACAATATATACATTATATATAAAATATGTACATGTTTTAACTTCTAAATCACTTGATAGTTATGGATTCAAGTGAACATGCTTAAAGATATAGACCATGTTTTATAGAAGATTGTCTTTTTGATGATTGTATTTTCAGTATATTGCGTGTGAAATGTTTATCATATTAAACTTGATAGCTCATTCAAAGTTCAATATTCAGAGAAAGGAACAAAACGCGAAATAGCGTTGATTGTTATTGTATGTCTTGCTGTATCACCTTGTAAGGTTTAAACGAAAATCTCTGACGCACGTAGTATTTTGTAAAACACTAAGACGGCTATGGAAAATGAAGGGAGTAAACAGAAAAAAAAACTTTAAAAACAAATCACGTATGACTGAGATAAACAAATTATAGTGATGAAAGTACTCTAAATGCAAACATATATTTGAAAATATTTTCTCCCTGCAACATTCTGTACCAACATTTTTTTCTCTCCTAATAATAGTACAATAACACTGAATAAGAGTAAACACTTCAATATTTTCAGCATCGTGAAATATTTTGTTATTGAAAAGAAAACAATGACAATGATTTGGCATTGGAGTTAAAGCAAATTAATGGAAAACCGAAAACTGATACGAAATGCTCATGAATAAGAATAGAAATTGAGTTAAGACGAAATTATAAAGGCGTTTCTATCACTGAGATGGAACTATTTTCTTTGAGTAAGCCGTTTTAAGTAATACAAGTCCGTACAGGAATATTTTCTCACGGTATGTCAAATTGATTTCACTCGTTTATGACATGTTTGACACTTTTGTTATATACTCGCAGGTGATGTCTCTGTTAAGGGGTTGGCTGACAAAGAATCAATGAAACAACAACGCAATGTTCACAATCAGGGACCTCAAGACAAAGTTGAAAGACTAAATTCCATCAAACGGTCAAATGGTAAAACAAATTTTAACACGTTTAGATAGTTCAGTCATATTGTGGTATAATAACAAATGAAAAAGAAACTATGTTATGTTAATGAGTGCGATAAGGCAAGTATCTACGTCCAACAGAAGTAACAATAACACTTTCTACTTTCTAGAGTCAATGACGAAATGTTACAATAAAGGAATCTGTGATATATACATATACTTTTGCAACCGAAAACATCTTGTTTCAACTCCTTTTTTTTCGAGGAAAGCTGCACTTAATTGATCTAAAAAGTTCTGATAAAACTTTATTTTATTTTCTTAAAATATGAGAAAGTACATCGTTTAATATGGATATCATACACTACACATGTAGTTTTTGTTTGCTATAGATTGATGCAATACCAGATTTTTTGAGAATTGATCATTAGTAAAAATATGACAGGTGATAAAAATAACTCAACGCCAGAATCGACCGAGTTCATGGTAATAGCACAATATACAGTTAATGACAGTTTTCGATTCGGTTGTGCAAGTAGAACGGAAAATTCAGCATTACTTTGTGATGCTAATATTACAGATACCTAGTATGAACTGTCACTTAAAAACAGTTTTGTTTATTTTGTTGTGTCCATTACTGATCATTATATCTAAGTAATAATCAGGAAGAGTTGTTATGACAACGTGTCTTCTGAAGAGCATGATTTCAACAAATCAAACTTGTTGCTCCTTAAAATACAGAGTTCATTATCTGACTTTATGTACATATTGGTTTTTTGTTTTGAATTTGTTTTCTATGTCTTGTTTCTATTTTTGTTTTGTTTTGTTTGCTTGTTTTAAGTTATAGCAAATTAATGGAAAACCGAAAGCTGAAACGAAATGCTCATGATCAAGAATAGAAATTGAGTTAAGACGAAATTATTAAGGCGTTTCTATCCTCGTGATGGAACTATTTAAAATATCAGGGCATTATCTTTAAAGGATTTTTTTGGAAGAAAGATGGAATCACATGCTGCTAGACGCTATATGTACTCACTGTTAGAGCATGTTACATTTTACATAAATAGATAAAATACTATATTTTGAAAAAACATATCCTCGATGAAAACTCAATACTAGGAGAGATAATGAAACTTAATTAAAGCCACAGTCTTATAAACTAAGTCACACGTGTCGTTCTCTGGTGATGGCGCTATTTCAGGTCGGTTTTCAATTCGTTTGTAGCGTCACAATACATTAACTTATTTTCCAATGCCAATATATTCCACTAGAGGCAGTAACACGACGGTATAGTGATGTCATGCTCGCAAAATACTGACGTATTTTCTTTGAGTAAGCCGTTTTAAGTAATACAAGTCCGTACAGGAATATTTTCCCACGGTATGTTAAATTGATTTCACTCGTTTCCTTTTGACATGTTTGACACTTTTGTTAGATACTCGCAGGTGATGTCTCTGTTAAGGGGTTGGCTGACAAAGAATCAATGAAACAACAACGCAATGTTCATAATCAGGGACCTCAAGACAAAGTTGAAATACTAAATTCCATCACGCGGTCAAGTGGTAAAACAAATTTTAACACGTTTAGATAGTTCAGTCATATTGTGGTATAATAACAAATGAAAAAGAAACTATGTTATGTTAATGAGTGCGATAAGGCAAGTATCTAAGTTCAACAGAAGTAACAATAACACTTTCTACTTTCTAGAGTCAATGACGAAATGTTACAATAAAGGAATCTATGATATATACATATACTTTTGCAACCGAAAACATCTTGTTTCAACTCCTTTTTTTTTCGAGGAAAGCTGCACTTAATTGATCTAAAAAGTTCTGATAAAACTTTATTTTATTTTCTTAAAATATGAGAAAGTACATCGTTTAATATGGAGGTCATACACTACACATGTAGTTTTTGTTTGCTATAGATTGATGCAATACCAGATTTTTTGAGAATTGATCATTAGTAAAAATATGACAGTTGATAAAAATAACTCAACGCCAGAATCGACCGAGTTCATGGTAATAGCACAATATACAGTTAATGACAGTTTTCGATTCGGTTGTGCAAGTAGAACGGAAAATTCAGCATTACTTTGTGATGCTAATATTACAGATACCTAGTATGAACTGTCACTTAAAAACAGTTTTGTTTATTTTGTTGTGTCCATTACTGATCATTATATCTAAGTAATAATCAGGAAGAGTTGTTATGACAACGTGTCTTCTTCAGAGCATGACTTCAACAAATCAAACGTGTTGCTCCTTAAAATACAGAGTTCATTATCTGACTTTATGTACATATTGGTTTTTGTTTTTAATTTGTTTTCTATGTCTTGTTTCTTTTTTTTTGTTTGGTTTTGTTTGCTTGTTTTAAGTTATAGCAAATTAATTGAAAACCGAAAGCTGAATAGAAATGCTCATGATCAAGAATAGAAATTGCGTTAAGACGAAATTATAAAGGCGTTTCTATCCTTGTGATGGAACTATTTAAAATATCAGGGCATTACTTTTAAGGGTTTGGTTTGGAAGAAAGATGGAATCAAATGCTGCTAAACGATACAAGTACCCACTGTTAGAGCATGCTACATTTTACATAAATAGATAAAAGTACCTTGTTTTGAAAAATCATATCCTCTATGAAAACTCAATACTAGGAGAGATAATGAAACTTAATTAAAGCCACAGTCTTGTAAACTAAGTCACACGTGTGGTTCTCTGATGATGGCGCTATTTCAGGTCAGTTTTCAATTTGTTTGTAACGTCACAATACATTAACTTATTTTCCAATGCCAATATATTCCACTAGAGGCAGTAACACGACGGTATAGTGATGTCATGCTCGCAAAATACTGACGTATTTTCTTTGAGTAAGCCGTTTTAAGTAATACAAGTCCGTACAGGAATATTTTCTCACGGTATGTTAAATTGATTTCACTCGTTTATGACATGTTTGACACTTTTGTTATATACTCGCAGGTGATGTCTCTGTTAAGGGGTTGGCTGACAAAGAATCAATGAAACAACAACGCAATGTTCACAATCAGGGACCTCAAGACAAAGTTGAAAGACTAAATTCCATCAAACGGTCAAATGGTAAAACAAATTTTAACACGTTTAGATAGATCAGTTACATTGTGGTATAATAACAAATGAAAAAGAAACTCTGCCATGCTAATGAGTGAGATAAGGCAAGTATCTAAGTTCAACAGAAGTAATAATAACACTTTTTACTTTCAAGTGTCAATGACGAAATGTTACAATAAAGGAATCTTTGATATATACATATACTTTTACAACCGAAAACATCTTGTTTCAACTTCTTTTTTTCGAGGAAAGCTGCATTTAATTGATCTAAAAAGTTCAGATAAAACTTTATTTTATTTTCTTAAAATATGAGAAAGTACATCGTTTAATATGGATATCATACATTACACATGTAGTTTTTGTTTGCTATAGATTGATGCAATACCAGATTTTTTGAGAATTGATCATTAGTAAAAATATGAAAGGTGATAAAAATAACTCAACGCCAGAATCGACCGAGTTCATGGTAATAGCACAATATACAGTTAATGACAGTTTTCGATTCGGTTGTGCAAGTAGAACGGAAAATTCAGCATTACTTTGTGATGCTAATATTACAGATACCTAGTATGAACTGTCACTTAAAAACAGTTTTGTTTATTTTTTTTGTGTCCATTACTGATCATTATATCTAAGTAATAATCAGTAAGAGTTGTTATGACAACGTGTCTTCTTCAGAGCATGACTTCAACAAATCAAACTTGGTGCTCCTTAAAATACAGAGTTCATTACTTGACTTTATGAACATATTGTTTTTTTGTTTTGAATTTGTTTTCTATGTCTTGTTTCTATTTTTGTTTGGTTTTGTTTGCTTGTTTTAAGTTATAGCAAATTAATTGAAAACCGAAAGCTGAATAGAAATGCTCATGATCAAGAATAGAAATTGCGTTAAGACGAAATTATAAAGGCGTTTCTATCCTTGTGATGGAACTATTTAAAATATCAGGGCATTACTTTTAAGGGTTTGGTTTGGAAGAAAGATGGAATCAAATGCTGCTAAACGATACAAGTACCCACTGTTAGAGCATGCTACATTTTACATAAATAGATAAAAGTACCTTGTTTTGAAAAATCATATCCTCTATGAAAACTCAATACTAGGAGAGATGATGAAACTTAATTAAAGCCACAGTCTTGTAAACTAAGTCACACGTGTCGTTCTCTGATGATGGCGCTATTTCAGGTCAGTCTTCAATTTGTTTGTAACGTCACAATACATTATCTTATTTTCCAATGCCAATATATTCCACTAGAGGCAGTAACACGACGGTATTGTGATGTCATGCTCGCAAAATACTGACGTATTTTCTTTGAGTAAGCCGTTTTAAGTAATACAAGTCCGTACAGGAATATTTTCTCACGGTATGTTAAATTGATTTCACTCGTTTATGACATGTTTGACACTTTTGTTATATACTCGCAGGTGATGTCTCTGTTAAGGGGTTGGCTGACAAAGAATCAATGAAACAACAACGCAATGTTCATAATCAGGGACCTCAAGACAAAGTTGAAATACTAAATTCCATCAAACGGTCAAGTGGTAAAACAAATTTTAACACGTTTAGATAGTTCAGTCATATTGTGGTATAATAACAAATGAAAAAGAAACTATGTTATGTTAATGAGTGCGATAAGGCAAGTATCTAAGTTCAACAGAAGTAACAATAACACTTTCTACGACATGTTGCTCCTTAAAATACAGAGTTCATTATCTGACTTTATGTACATATTGGTTTTTGTTCTTAATTTGTTTTCTATGTCTTGTTCCTTTTTTTTTTTTTTTTTTCGCTTGTTTTAAGTTATAGCAAATTTATGGAAAACCGAAAGCTGAAACGAAATGCTCATGGCCAAGAATAGGAATTGAGTTGAGACGAAATTATAAAGGCGTTTCTATCCTTGTGATGGAACTATTTAAATTATCAGGGCATTGCTTTTAAAGGGTTTTGTTTGGAAGAAAGATGGAATCACATGCTGCTAGACGTTATAAGAACTCACTGTTAGGGCATGTTACATTCTATATAAATAGATAAAATACCATGTTGTGACCAACACATGTTTGAAATGCTACAAATACGTTTATGTTGTAGATCCATGTACTAAAATGTCTAATACAGTTGCTCGTTGGTTTTGCTATTTATTTCCTTTCTTGTTTTAATAATTCTATATTAGAATATATATTTTTTTCCATCAGGCAATGCTCAGTCATACAAACGTGTATGTTACAAAATGAAAGTACCCGCTGAGGATGGGAGCGCCCGCTTTGTTGTTCGGTGTTTTATATATCATTACCGGCATTGACCTGAATTACACCGCAATTTGTCATCAGGTAATTGATCTTTTGTAAGTTAATTATTTAAAATTCAATAAACAAAGTAGTAGCGTATACCTATGCTAAACAATGAGGCGCGACGGAAGCATTTTGTTGTTCAATTAATAGCCAGTAGGTGGGAAATATTAAGATGGTATAGCATCACACTGAAGTAAAAAGCAGTGACATTGCATGCAATAAAAAGTAGTATAAACGAATATGGGAACGAATATTTAATGCGATATATCCGCTATGGAAAATATACGAAATGGTTTTGAAAAATTATGAAACCGAATATGATGAAAGGATCGGGTGAGGTATTATATATTGGATATGTAAGGAAATGATAAGATACAAGTTCATTATGGCTATGCACAAATAAATAACAAAATAAAAATCTGAACAAGTGTAATCTGAACTCCAAATCGATAAAACTAGAAAGGTAAAACAAAAAGACATAACTTAGAACAAGAAGAAGAATAAGACAAGGTGTTCGCAAAATGAGCTTCCTCTGCTTCATCGAAAAGCTGCCGTGTATATGTGGGTAAACATTCAAGTAATTCCAAGTTCTCAAAATAAGAACTAGGGAAGAGAAAACAACACATTTGCGAATTGCAAGATTTGTAATATTTAAGCTGCTAATTAAAAAAACAAAATATGTTGATGTAATATGTATACGTTGCATGTACTCCTACCACGTGTTTTGTTGAAATAATAAGATATGTAGTCATCACAGTTACATTATTTTAACGATTTACAACCTTGATTTAATTTCTGACAGATCCACGCTGGCATACTTGATCCTGCTCTAGATGGTTCTTAAGACTGGTAGCGCTGGAGCAAACCAAGCAAATAATGTAATTTTAAAATGTCACTGAATGATGATAAAGTGTTTCTAACGAGCTTCCCTTTTCTTGTTCTTTGTTTTGTTTGTATACAGGAAATTGGCATCAGAAACAAATTACCGTTGTGTGAACGTACAACAAAACTATAATTCGAACTTAGAAATGTAGAATTGATAAAGCGTGGGAGAAAAATGAACTAAGTAACAATTTACGTAGAGTCACCTGAACAAGTGTCAAGATAGTGTGACCATGCGTTCATAACATAATAATAACTTAAACAAAATTGCTATTATATAACTACGTAGCGTGCTCCTGTTTCAGAAATAAATATGCAAAACCACACACTTGTGTTTTTCTAACGAATCAGAAAGCACCTATTTATTGCGCGGACGAATATATTCACGAGTGCGCAGAGTAAATGAGTGCTTTCTGATTCGTTAGAAAAACACAAGTATGTGGCCTTGCTTTTTCACATACCTTCTGTATTTGGTAGAGATCGATACAAAGAGTGTATAAAGTTTGATATTTTTTGCAAATACCGGGAACTTTTCACTTCGCCATGACAAAGGGATTACCATAAAAAGTAGTTCCGGCTAGTAGGTAAATACATCATTCCGTATTGTACATGTCCAATACAAAACGTTGTATTTCATGATCTGAAAATTGCTTGTATTACTGTAACAAGATTCAACAGGTATGTGATAAATGTTAATACTTTCTGTTACATTTGCTTTATAAATATTGCTACTAACAACATTTTAATTTCGGCACACTGTATCTATCAACAAATGTTTGAAGGTTCAATCCCCCATGGTGTGTTAGTTGACCGTTATAAACATGTTGATATATTATTCTGTGACTCCTTTGTCTATGACCATACGCCCCACTGAAAGGTGTAAACACTGTTTGCGTCAGCAATATATTAGTTGCCCTTATAGCTTAAATTTAGGGACGTACTGACGTAACGATGGACTTTACATGGACCTGCGCATGTAATGACGTCACGCATGGCTAAGCATCTGGTTATGTCACTCGCCAGCGATGTCACCAACACGTTTCTGTGCATATCGATCACAACAGCGAGCATCAGTTCAACATGTCAGTCACAGTGTATTTCGAAGGCAACGAACTGCTATCTTTAAAAGATACCAGTCGATTACTTATTTTATCATCATAACGTCGTGTATAGACTTAGCGTTATGCTTATATTTCACAGTAGGTTTATACTAGTATTCTTGAAACATCTTTTTAAATGTAACTATGAAGTAAAGTTGTTATATTTCATAGCCTCTTCATAACTATTGTAGGTTGAAACGAAAGTGTACACGCTATTGCATAGCCAGGTAAGATGTTTTGAATAACTGGAAAATAACAAAGAATTTAAAAACAAAATGTAACAATTGTTAATGATAATGGAAATCCAATTATCCTGCTTGAAAATTGAAACACAATCATTTATGTTCTCTGCACTGAAACCTATTAGGAAGGAACATAATTCAATGAGTTTAAATTAAATAATTTCATTATGTTAGAAATCCCCTGATTTATAGCCATTAATAACCAGCTGCCGGTGAACACCACTGAAACCAGTCATTCAATCCTATTTCTGGTGTTAATAAATTAACCAGGTATAATGTCACCGACTGCTGTAATATTTGAATGGTAATTTAATGATACATTCTGTATGCGATGCTTCAATTTATGAATATGCTTCTGTTCCCCAGGCGGCTAAGATTTATGAAAACACTATAAACATCAATAAATGTTCCCAATAAGTAGCATTCTTGTCAAAATAGATAAATAACAAATAAATATAAAAGACGACGACCTAAATAACCTTTCTTGAAAGTTTATCTAATGTTGTCTTTAAGTAAAGAAGACGTTAGATTTACTATGCTATATTTGTCCTTGAAATGCCTTATAAGAGAACCTAGCCGTTATTGTGTTTTATCGGAATACTTTTGTTATCTTCATCATATCCAAACCACCTTATGCTGTATTGGATTTTAATAGCGAAGAGCTGAAGTTGTGGTAAGGAAGGAGAAGATGAACAACATAATTAGTCCTAATATTATCACATCAATAACAGATTGTAATAAATTACATAAGTGAAAGCCATCCTAAGAGAGGAGAAGATTTATCAAG
The DNA here is from genome assembly GCF_002113885.1 of Mizuhopecten yessoensis. Lineage (NCBI taxonomy): Eukaryota > Metazoa > Mollusca > Bivalvia > Pectinida > Pectinidae > Mizuhopecten > Mizuhopecten yessoensis. The sequence goes on from NW_018408080.1 coordinate 30,558, forward strand.
GGAATTGATCCATGGAAACCAACCCTGGCGGTTCTGAACAAAAACTATATGTATGTTATGTACATTTCCTTTTCGCGGGAAATAGAAAATATGAAAACATGAAAACTTAGTGTAAGATAACTGTTATATAACGCAAAGATTTTCTATACTAGATCCCCGACAGAAACAACACAACACAAGAAGTCATACACACAAAGGGAGATATGAGTCAGGTGGCATATACTAGTGTTAGAGTCTATGTTAAAATGCACCTATTATTCAAATTCGGTTTTAATAACATATCTCCTAATGATGAAATATTACTTAAGGATTAACCTTTTATTTTGTTTAGTTTATGAGATAATAGATCCAATGGGCATGAGGTAAATTTGCGTTTACGAACAATTTACCGACTGCTCCATTGGAAGTATTATTTCATAAACTAAACCAAATAAATGGTTAATCCTTATATTTTCAATATTTTCTTTTAACAATTAAACCATTAAGATAGCAGTGTACAGTAGCTTACAATGGCCATGGGTGATATTTGTATACAATGAATAACCCCTGTAATATAACATTATCAACATTTAAAAAAAAAACAGCACTAAAATTGGCATATACATAATAAGGTGGGCTATGTGGGCTTCATAATTTAAAAAAGAAAATCGAATTTGGTTTGAGACTACAGTTTTGGGCATTTACAAATCTGTGTCTACACAACAAAAGCTATATTTTCATGTTGTCTATTTTTGTACTCAGCACATGTGTAAATATTGTGAAAAATCTACCGGAATGACCTATGCTTAAACGTGAGTATTTCTGTTAACGAGTGGGCGGTATTTAATTTCAGACGGGTTTCAAGAAAAAGGTTACTACTTGCGGGGGTCAAATTTTGGGTTATTTTTTGTATTTTTTTTTGCATATTTTGGTGTTTTTTGATATGGTAATCATGGTTTTCACAAGTCCCAAATCTGGGGAAAACAGATTTTTTAAAACAAATTCAGTCTTCTAAACAAAATGAAATCAAAATGTAGTTTATAAATATGTATATATATGTAGGTTTGTGGTGCAGGTTGAATTCACTATCCATGTTTATCTGAGATATGCCTTTTATTTTTAGGGTCAAGCCATTTCTACTGTACACTGCTACCTAAAAGAGTCGGATACAAGCATTTACCTTGTGTAATCTGCGTTCAAAATTATTTTGACTTCATGTTTATCCATGCGAAACAGCCATTCGCAAAAGCCGTTGACAGGCAGCTAAATCCCGCCCACTTTCCCCGTGACAACATTTTTTTTTTATTATTGAAACTGCTGTTTGCAAGCATACCAGAGGTTTATACAGATGACATGTATGATGTGGTTAAATCGTTTGTCGGCCGAGTGACTGTTGGGAGACGAGAAATTTGACCTACATTTCTAGGAACGATAGCCATCAGTTCAGTTCAGTTCAGTCTTCAGATTCCTCCGATTATTTGGCGGAGCACCCAAGTAAGTCCTTGGTGAATTAGTTGGATTGGCGAGGTCCTTTAGAATATAAAACACTGTAGCACAGGGAATTCACACTGGGGCTATATACAAATGGACGTATTTACATGTGTCCCTATCATCAGCCCATCATGAAACTCAGTCCATTCATGAGTAGTGGTAATCTGGATATACTAATGTTAATGGGAAAGGGGGAACATCATTGATTGCTCAGAGATTGAGTGCAGATAGGTAACGGATTCTCTTTAGATGTATGTTGGTAAGGAACTCCCTGGAGCAGAGTTCGATCCTGCGGACTAATTCTTCTCTGTGTTTATGATGCATCTGTTGATCAGTGAGATGGCGAGAACAGTCGAGGATAAGTTGAGTGAAGCTCTCAGGGTCTTCCAGTAAATGCTGTTTTGTCAATCCAGGGATCTCGATAAGTTTTCTTTTGCACCTGAGTCTAATATCCCCGAGTCTGCATCATTCAGCTATGAAATGGCATCTTGATTCAGGTTGGGAGTCGCAGAGTTTACAGGTGGGGTCGATCTCAAATTGGTTGAATCTGGCTCGATTTGACTGCAGAATGTACGTTCCAGTTAGAATCCTGGCTTTTAATTCTGCTCTTTGTACGTCCCTTTGTATTGGATTTGTCATTGAGTATAGATGGTGGGGTAATCCAACTTTCAGTGCATCCGGGTTTAGATATTTCAGAGAGGGTTTCTCTTTTACCTCGTCTCTCCAGTCAGCTTTCACTTTCCCGTTTATGGCCGCATTCAGGATACGTCTCCATTCATATTTTTTCGGGGTGTTAAGGAGCAGATGGTATGCTGTTGGCAAGTTGTAGAGTTGCAGTAGTCGCCGGATCTCTGAGAAGATGCTGGGTTCTTCAGCTGACTTTACAGCAAGTTGCCGCACGGCAATCCTGTATTCGATGGAGTTTGGTTTAGACGGGACACAGTGGAAAAGGTTGAGCAGGTTTTTATGGATGACAGTGGTGGTAGGCAGGATACCGACGAGGCCGAGAACAGCCACGGAGGTGGTAGGTGCTGCATTTGACGTAGATATTTCCTCTGAAATCTCTCGAGGCTTTCCAGGTTGGACTTGGTGAGGAGCTGCGTCTCCAGGCCATACAGTATTCTGGGAATGACATAAACTGACCAGATGTATCCCTTTGAGGTTTGGCTTAGTCCAGTCTTGCCATGCAGACCTGCTCCCATGAGGGAGTAGACGGTTCTCCTTCCCTTTTCAATCTTTTCCTGCACACTAGATTTTCTTTCAGTGGATCTTAATATGCCGAGATGGACTGTTGTTTTGCCTAGTTGTATTTCCTTGCCTTGAAGGACAGGCAGGTTAATGTCCTGATTTGAGTTATACTGGAGGATAGAGCTTTTCGAGGGATTTATCCGATACCGGCTACTATTGCTGAATTGCTCAACGGTGTCGACCATTTGTCTCATTTCTGCATCCGAGTGGGAGAGAAGGGCAAGATCATCAGCACAGGTGACATGAGGGATGTGTATGTTTCCGACAGTGGCACCCTGATATTTACCCTCTAGTTGTAGGAGTAGGGGGTTATTGTAGCGCTTATAATGTTCTGTTGAGAGGACTCCTCCTTGTCTAACACCTTGCAGTAGATTGATTTCCTTAGAGAGTGTTCCTTGCCATTTTACTCTGGATGTCATATTCTCATAGAGGTTATGTAAAAGGATCCAGTCTGGGCCTTGTATACCATCGAAGAACAGTTGGTGGAGGAGGATTTCATGATTTACCACATCGAACGCCTTCTGTGTATCTAAGGTCGTGAGTAATAGTTTCTTCTTGTTTGATTTGGCTTCTAGTTGGCATTCTGTAATAATTAGGGCTGATTTTGCTGATGAGGTTCCTTTTGTGAAGCCCGATTGGAGTTGGGACTGGGTTCTCAGAAGTATCGTTTCATGTCTGCTCTTTAGTACATGTTCTAGTATCTTTAGTAGTATAGGAGTAACAGTGAGTCCTCTGTAATTCCCTGGTTCATCTGTTGGACCTTTCTTGTGTACAGGGGTTAGCAGGCCGAGTTTGAGGTTTTCTGGTACCTCTTTCTGCTGCAATATGGCATTTATAATAGCCTTCAGGTTATCCAGAATCCTATTTCCTGCCATCTTGAGATGTTCACAGGTCATGCCATATGCATCAGGGGCCTTGTTGTTGTGTAGCTTGGAGACTGCTGCTTTGATCTCAACTATACTAGCTGGTCTGATGTCGAGTCCATCTGCCATGCATATAGATTTAATGATCCTGTTGTCAAGTTGGATATCCCTCAGGTAATCATCATGGAAAAGGTCATCTTTCAATGGAAGAGCTAGAGTTTGGAAATAATCGGCCCATCCATCTTTGATCTCGTCTGCATTACTAAGCATCCTCCCATCCACCATAAGCTGGGTTGTACTGTGTGTGCCTGTGGACCGTTGGAGCTTAACCAATTTGTGGAAGGTCTTCAGGTCTCCTTTTGAAGCCATGATGTTGGTGACTTTTTCTATTTGCTTATCACAAGCCTGTTTCCTCTGGATCTTTCTGAGAGATTGCTTTGCTTGACGCATTGCTATATTTGCAGGGTGTTGTCTGCTGGAGGGGCGACCATGTAGTCACCATGTCCACCATGCCTTCTTGCTAGTTTTCGAGGCTTCCTTAACGGTTGGGTCAAGTGGTCTTTTCTTGCGTTTCTTCTTGCTACCATTTTCTCCGCTGTGCCCCGGTATACTTATTCGCGCCGTATGATGTAGGGTTTCAGTTAGATGGTTTATAGCAACATCCAAGGATTCTGTAGAATCTATTTGAGTTGGGTCCAAGGCCCGTTTGACTTCTGCCTTATACCTATGATGATCGCATTTATGCCATGCTGGTCTTGAGCTGGTAGGACGCGGTTGATCTTTGGTATGAAAGTTGATATTTATTGTTGTAGAGATACTTGTGTGGTCTGAAGTATTCCTATGGTCGGCATGGTCAACCTGTAGATCCAGGAGTAGTGCGTAAGCCTTTTTGTTCATGAGAATATAATCTATTTCTGCGGTATTTTCTCCAC
>NW_018408080.1:35382-210700 GCF_002113885.1 Mizuhopecten yessoensis
CACGCACCTCATCCAGTATTTCAATGTAGTCTGCTCTGGAGTTATTTCCCCTTGAGGGTAGGTAGGCATTAATAATACACATTTTGGGATCTGTATCCAGTTCAATAACTGTTATTCTGTCACCACCATCTGGATGTTTCGTTGTTTTTATGTCCCAATCATTCCTGTAGAGTATTGCAGTGCCTCTATATCCACGAGGTACTTGTAGGGGGGTATTGGGTTGTTGGTATCAACAGATTTTCCGAATACTTCATGTTTATTAGAAAGGTCATTCATCATCAAGATCTCAAAGTCGTATAGCCAGTGTTCTTGCAGGCACACTACATCATGGTTTTGAAGGAGTTCCTCAACGTAGGTCCTGTTACCCTTGACGTTTTTCACATTAAGGGTAGCTACTTTAATGGGCTCGCGAGTGTTGTCGACGGGTTCCGTCCTCTTTGCTCCGAAGCTCGGCCGTGGGACAAAAAAGACAGTTGTCCATTTTGATGTTCCTTAGTTATCTGCTCCTTGGTGTTCTCTATGTCTGATGAGATGGAGTGATCAGGGCTTGTTATCTCACTTTGGTTTTGGGGCAGGAACTGCGTCATGGAGCTTCCTGATAGACAGACCATTTCTGTCCACTTCAGGTGTACTAACCTTCTGTTTATGCGGAGTGGAGTGCATAGCTGGGGCACTATTCAGTAGGTCCAGTTTCCTTTTGTTCGAGGGGATATCAGACATTTTCAGGGGGTTCCCTTCAGCCAGGTCTAGCAGACTTGGGAGTTTCTTAGGGCCATAGTCGTTAGATTGTTGCGCGAATCTCACTCTGGGTTCTTGTGGTCTCCTCCATGGTCCCCGTGTTCTGTCATATGCTGGAGCATTGCTAGCAGTACTGGGTCTTTGGTCTTTGAAGGCCTTAAGTTTGTCATTTTTGTCCAGAGTTGTCGCGCCATGATATCCTGCATGTTGGTTGTTTGTATGTGGTTGACAGAACTGTGTCGGAGTCTGAAATCCTTGGTTCCTCAGGTCTTCGGACTGCGGCTGTTGCTGGCAAGGTTGTAGGTGAAACGGTTGTGTAGGTGGTGGAGGAAATGGTAGAGTAGTGGGTTGCATCACTGGGAGGTCGTTAGGGGCTAACTGGATCATGAAGCCAGGAGGTATGGTAGCACTGGGCATGACCTGTTGGAATTGTTGCTGCATTTGTAAGTTCCTTTGCATGTTTTCGACTTGGAGAATCTTCATGTTGAGCTCCATGACACGAAGCTTGTCATGAATGGTGTCTAATTCATGATGTTGTCCAGAGTAGTATGATGGTACATGTGTTCGGCGGTCGCTTAGTATTTCTGGTTGGAGTACTTGATGTTGTAGCAAGTTGTTGGTTTGTTCAAGCTTGTTTATTTTCCTTTCCAAGGAGATGATAACACTTGCAGAGTGTTCAAGCTTTTCCTGCAGGTCTGCTTGGTTGTTACTTATTCCTTTGTTTGCCTTCTTCCTCCTCTCTGGTTTTGGATCATTCATTTTTTTCCGGGTAGGAGGTCTTATATTCTGACTATTTTCAATGAGGTCAGAGACAATGCGTGGGGAGTTCTGTTTGTCGTGAGTGGTAGTATCAGTATGTGTAGAAAGGCTGTAAATCCATAGCACCACACTTTGGTTGCACACAGGCCTCGTATCCATCTTTTAATGATGTGTTGGAATTATCCAAAGCAGCAGGGTTTGAAGCCGAAATTCCATTTCCTGTGGTTATATGCCCATACTCGCCATGGACTTCTGCTGTGTCAAAGGGGACTTCATCATAACGAAGGTCCTCACATTCTTGTTGAAGGATGGAAGTGTTGATCTGTGGCTGGGGTGGGAGGGTAAGTGAAATATCTAAGAAGGAAAGATGTCTACACGATAGACAGCTGTAGCGTGGGTTGCCACTATAGAATTCTGACAAGTCAGTGTCTAGGTGCTCGCAGGAGTAATGATACCAATGATGACAGATGTCGCATTCAATGCCCTCGGAGTCTACATAAATATTGCAGTGGATACACGTATCCATATTCTCCGCTAGAGATGGTTCGGTCTGATCTATCTGGGAAGGTAGAGTATCATGTAAGATCCTGTCTTCTATCTGTAACATACTGGTGCAGGCATCCGGTGCATCTACACTTTTCTTCATACATCTAGCAATAAGATCTGCCATCCTTCTGTCTAGACCATCCGTGCTAGGGTGGGAATGAATTACATGTAGAATGTCTGGTAGGATGTCTTCCTTTAAAAGGGCAACATGTCTGCCATTAATTAGTAGGGAAGATTGGGTGTGATACATATTTATTGCCTGAAACACCTGAGTTGAGTCTATTGTCAGCACGGACTATATGTTCCGGGTTGTTTCCAACTTGGTCAGTGATTTCTTCATGGGTGATGACTATGTTATAGCGTTCGCATATCTTGTTTGACTTGGTAGCCTTAATGATCTCCTCCTTCAAGAGTTCATAGCAGCCTGTGCTGCAATCAATCTTCAGTTGTTGGCCTCCGTCTTTTGGGATGATATTTATGAATGGTCTGTCACATCCTGTTCTTTTGTTTTGTAGGGCCGTTTTACAATTGAGTGTGTAGTTACGACGTGTGGTGTTACAACGCGTTACTATGTCTGTTTGAGCTGATGTATGGGCGTTCTCTTTCGAGGTGGTGACAATTGCATTGTCATTGATGGGGGCCGCCATCTTGAAAAGATGCCGTCAGATCTCGCGAGATCCCGCTCCAATAAAAGTGGCAATATTTGGTAAAATGTGTTCAGAAGATAAAAAGTCAGTAAGGGCACAGTAAAACACAACATAATTACAGTTAAAAGTTTATCAATGAGACTGAGAGATGTAAAAACGCCGGGTTGGTCAGGCTATCATGGGTGAAATTCAGTATCACACAAATTGTATCTCAGGCAGTGAGCAAGCAGTGCAGTTCAAGGGTTGATATACAAGTTCAGTAACGGGTTTAAAATTTAGTCTATGCTCTAAAATGTTTCATGTAGAAGTATTAATCCAATGTAGAATTGGTATCCCGAGACATGAAATTGGACTGTTTTTCGAATTCTGTGAGTTCAAAATGGCGGATGGGCTTTCAGCTCATGAGAATAAAAGTTCAGATTTGAGGGTAAAATTTGTCAAGAGAAAATCGGTACGGAAGATAAAGGGCAGTAAGGACACAGCAAAACACAATATAAATACAAATAAAAGTTCATCAATGAGACTGAGAGATGTATAGACGCCGGATTGGTCAGGCTATCATCATGGGTGAAAAATTCAGTATCACGTACATGAAATAATGTAGATTGTATCTCAGGCAGTGAGCAAGCAATGCAATTCAAGGGTTGATTTAAAAGTTCAGCAAGGTGTTTAAAATTGAGTCTATACTCTATAACATTTCATATAAAAATATTCATCCAATGTAGAATTGTTATCCCGAGACTTGACTGTTTTTCGAAATCTGTGAGTCCAAAATGGCGGGGGAGTTGTCTTCAAATCAGGGAAATAAAAGTTCAAATTTGAGGGGTAAAAGTCTTAAAAAACCATTCAGTTGGGCTTCAGCTGGGGACACATGATAAGAGTCATTCAAATGTTACATATAACATATGTTACCAACACCAACATACCAATAAAACCACGTAAAAGCTGCACGAGCTCAGAAGACGTCCTCTCTCGTCAACAACAGGTGAACATCGTTTCTGTGTCATGGCGGAGTGGATGAGAGAGTGGATCTGATGGAATGTTTTTTGTACCGACGAACAATCGCGACTGACGCTTCTGACACTAGCTGACAAAAGCATCTTTATTAAAAGAAAAATAATAAACTATAATTAAATGTTTTTATTTTGGTGTCTCGAACGCACGGTAGTCTAAATGCTAGCGTTTGTTTGTAAACTGACGACAAACTGTCGGCACTGTGGCCCCTGTGATGATCGTTATTTCGTTGTCGATGTTGTGAAATTTAGGAAATTATAATCATAACAGCACATCGGCCATTGAAAATCTCGCTTTGCCTCACTAAATGTGTCAATCATGTCAAATGTCCCTATTTCAAAAAATAAAAATTGGTAAGCTCTGTCCATTTGTCTTTCTAAATTGAAATAGAGTACAGAACAAAATAAACCATAATGTCAAAACTGAAAAGTATAACTTGGGAACGTGTTGTGGAAAGTTATATTTGCACCTAATGTAAATTTTATATCAAGGGTGGGTGAATCACTAAAGTAGCTGAAGTATGAACAAGACGTTAATTCGAACCCGAAATCAATGAAACCAAGGACGATTTTACATTGGGATCTTTATTTATTTTTTTAGAAATTATAGGGAGAATAAACCCATGTGTTCCTGACGGGAAGGTGTCCCCTGATTTATCGGTGACACAAACCATATAAATTAAATTAAATCCCAAGTTATGTTATGTCCCGAAAGCGAGAACTTGGGTTGTGAATATAATAAAAAAAAAATCCATATCACACAAGGAACAATATGTAACAAATTTTCCAAGAAAATCCTGATGTCTAACACAGTACTTATCAATCATATTTTACCCCTAGAAAAGTGTTCACGGTTACTCAAATTGAAATGAAAGAGGTAGAGCGTTTTTCTAGTTTAAATATTAAATCAATAAAACAATTTGACAATTCGCATTTACATGTTATTGCATAATCACTGTTAAGCTCTGTTAAGTTATTGATTATGATAAAGTAAGGTGTGCTTCTTTTAAACGCCAAATATGTGGCGTTTAATTTTTTGACAAAAACCAGGAAACTAAAAACGTGAATACCTGTTGAATGACTTGATTGTCAGTCAGTAACAATCTTAAAACATCTTATCACTTTATTGGACGACGCTTCAAAATCATCTACAGCTGCTGTAGTATCGGAGTAGGGATCTGTAAGAAACTAAATGAGAACTTTTATATGCAATCTTAAAAAAAGAAAGTTAACCAATACAGATCTAACATTTCAGGATGAATACACAAAAAAAAGATCTACTCTATATCAGGAGTGATTAATTCAGTCTTGTCCAATCATGTTACATAATTTGTAACAATGCATCGTCACGCACGGTCTGATTACATTTATTGAGTATATAGTATGCAACATAAGCATGCATATGGAAGCGTTAACATTTAAATTCAACTAATTTGCAAAGGTTTCTCTTAACTACCCCGGTACTCACTTGAATTTGAACTAGATCAACATAACGGGTTTCGATAAAACAGAAGACGCACAACCACTGAAATAACCGGTCTTTTCTTCTTTGTGTATTTATTTTCTTGATTTCATATTCTGAATAAGTTTCTCAATTTGGAGTTCGCATTACGATGTTGGTCACACTTTGGCTCATTATTATCCATTCTGATTGGTCTTTGTTTACATCCGTAATTGTATTATTAGTTTTACACACTATGTTTCTGTTTTGATTATGAGAAAATCGATTTATTATCCTCTTATCCTCTTAGAGTTGCTTCAACCAATGTCGACTACAGTCGTATTTAAAGTATGTTATAGATATCATCCATTATATCTTTGTGTATGAAAATTGACCGCTGCCACCTGTCACCGCTAATTTGTACATTTATGTCTAAATTTGGAAAATACTTTCAATTTTCAACCCTATAGTTGCGATTTAAACGTTGTTTATGTACATGAATATCATAATATAGAAATATAATTGTATGAAAAAAAATGGGTTGGGTTGATCGAGTGTCCGTCTAGAGTGCGGAGGAACTGATTAAATTTGGCGCCAACAAAATATACCCTCGAAAACAAGTATAAGGTCTCATGTGTCTTTGGGCTCTAAATCTTTGTTAAAGGAGGGAGGCATTTAGCAGAAGTCAACGGAGTCGATCGCCGGCGACTTGGTAGCTCCATTGCCTAAAGCGTCCGTGTATAGTTCGGATGTCCACTATTTTAATCCTGGTCTGTCCGTGCATTTCTGTTTCCTGTTACATACATATTATTTATCGAATCTATAGATGAGATGCATTTTTACTTCTTTGTCGAGCTTATTCCGAGTTAACAAATACATATTTAAAATAATATTATTATCGATATGCAAGTGTTTATAAGTTGATTGAATAATTTTCATGTAAAAATGTCAAAACTTTAAGCAAAATAGGCAAAGATTTATTGCAAGCAACAGTCAAAAGAAAAGCCCTTATGGGGCAGTAAAATTAATATGTAAAATGTTAATGAGGAATTATTCTCCGCCATCTTGTATATTGTACTTTTATATAAATCATGTGCTATCTAATTTTATAACATTGTATGCTGTATTGTATTTGGTAAATAAAATAGTTGAAACTATAAATATGCTATTTCAATAAAAACGACATTATAAAACATGACTCAGACAATTTTATTCCGAGTAGCATTACAAAATTTAAAAAAATAAGATGTTTAATATGTGTTTTCAGTATTATTTTCCAAATGTTCCTGATATCACAAGCTTTACTTTATTAACTTTACACTGACATGGATCACAGCTCATCTTGTGTGTGCTTTCAACTTCGATGAAATAAAAGGACTGTCAGGACACCAAATAAATTATCCAATTATAAATATTTCATTTTATTTTCTCCTAGATATTTCATTTTGTGCATAGATGCTTATGTCAGAGAAAATTGACACGTATTACTCTATACCGTAGACAATGAGAGTGGCACATTATAGGAGACTTTTTTGCACTTCCGTATCGTATAGGTATAATGACCATATAGATTCTCAATGATATTTGTCATGCCTAAGAAGCAGTCACGCAAATGTAATGTCTTTGTAGCAGAATGCGTTAAATTTAATCTTCAAAACAAAAATAAGAATTGCAATTATTTGAAGAAAAAAATGTAGTTTTGAGAAATCAAACTGTTATTTCACGACAACATAATATTTTTTACTACATTTTACTGTAACTTGTAGGCGGATGAGTGTACGCGTTCATTGTGCGTCACGTTCAAGAAGTAAGGCTGCGTGTAATTTTCTTCGACGCCAATGACCTCTTCGTTACGCTTGGACATAGCTTTCCAAATATTTAACTGCATAAATATTTGAAAGTCAGCTGTAATCAGTTTATATTGCTTTTATTTAAGGACTGGTCGTTTAAAACATTCCTATTTGTAATGTTGTTGTTGCTGTCGGAAAACAAGATATCCTAATTCACATGAAAGTATAGTGTCATAATTTAGAGACATTACCAAAACAAGAAAAAGAAAAAAAAAAAGGTTTCTTACAACATGTACTGTTTTTATATTTTTTATATTAATGTACTATATAGAAACCATAGCCAGAGTAGCATTGGTTGTTAGCGTCCTTTGAATACTTGAGTTTAATTAATCCTGACTTTATCTCGTTTGACTTTATTTAATCTTCTGCGGACAGTGATGTGTCTGAATTTCGCAGCTTATATATTACCTAACTTTGATTAAAAGTCAGACGCTAGATCTATCAAATGATTCAATTTGATATATAAATCAATACATGGTATGTGGATGTGTTTATTTAGAATATGAGCACGTGTCTTTGTTAAACACGAGGTGACGTTCTTATTAATGACAGGAAGCCAAAGCGTTATACAGTGCATACATACATGTAATTTAAGTGAGGTTGATTAAAATACTAATTGAAATATTTCATTAAGATACAGCCTCCAGAGCTTGATTCGATTGACATGTTAACAATGTAAATCAGGCCCAATACATTACGTTCTCCTACAAATACTTGAGTTTCTGGATTCCAAGATCTTTTGAAAAGTCTGCAGTAGGGTTTGTATTCAGCTGACGTTGGACAATGCAATGTAAGGAAAATGTGTTCCTCTTCTGACCAACTGGTTTTTGTGTTCCTTTGAAACAGTATTTAGTGTATAGTTTGTCAGGTCTGGTTGAAATCTAAAACCTTGCAAAGTCCTTGCATTTCACTTTCAAATGTGCTATCTTTAAACTACAAGAAATATATTGACAATGTTGATAGAGTATTTGCTTCCAAAATTTGAAATCAATTTCATTACAGGCTATTTCTATATCTGATGGTTTCCTCTCGAAATTTACTTATGATATGAAGAAGAGAAAGTTTACTATTGAACTCTACGGTTAGTGAGAAGAATTTTAATTTTCCTATCATGAATATTTCTTTCCTTTATTGAAAGTAACAGCTCCTCTTAAATAATATGGGGTGTTTACATATCGCAGTATGTGTTTTGTGGTCACTACTCCTGATATCGTTTAAATCGTGAAATCATCTTTTTTTTAACTATATTTACCTATATTACCTATGTATACCTATATTACCTTTGTTTACCTATATAACCAATATTTACCTATATTACCTACATTTACCTATATTACTTTCATTTATATATATAACCTTTATTTACCTTTTTTACTCATATTTACCTATATTACCTATATTTACCTAAGTTTACCTATATTACCTACATTTACCTATATTACCATTATTTACCTATATTACCTATGTTTAAATATATTAAATAGTGCTGCCGTCGATCAAGCAGATGACTCTCTCTGTCTTGTCACGCCTGGTCCTACGTACGTTTACAATGGTTTCTACTTATATCTTTTCCTTGTTCACATCTTGCTATAATTTGATCGATTTTGTTTCTAAATCACGGTTTTGTTGACATTTTGGTATGTTTGTTGTAATTTGAGTTCTACTTAACAGCTTGAATTTGTAACCCGACCTTGTAACTGCTTCACACAATACGGCCAAAGTAATGATGACACAACGATACCCAACGTCAACTCAATAGAAAATACAATTTCCATGTTGAAGAGATGATATAACGAAACAAGAGAAAGGCCCCTTGTATGGCAACAAAACAATAAAATATAGACGGAGTCAGGTGTTCTGACATTGATAAAGTGTAATGTACCAACTAACATCTCCTATATTTGCCTCAACATTTAGGCATGTTGTCGACAAACTTATGTCAATAATTTGACTCAGATTAAAGATATATGACTAAGGCATGGTGTCATATCAAACTTAGCCGGTTTAAGAAATCAAAACCACAGACACAGAAATATCATTGAAACATACGTACTCATTAAGTTGGTTCATGTAATGTATGCAAATTCACGAGGAACTCTCAATTGGGAACCGTAGTTTAAAGTTATTAATACATTTGGTGTTTGTAGACCTATGATTGTTGTTGTAGGTATTATTTTCGATTTGTACATTCGTATCAACTGTCTATCTTATTGATTGAAGCCAAATATTGTTATTTTAATTTGTATTTAAGTAGATCATGATGTCTTTCTTGTCATGTGGTGTCTCCTTCAGTTTTTAAGAAAAGGAGATCATGACGTCTTCTTGTTTTTTTGGTGTCTTCCTTCGTTTTAAAGGAAGGAGGATGTGATGTCCTCCTTTTAGTTTCAGTGTCTTTCTCGGTGTTTGGTGTGTAAGATAAAAAGAACGCTTTGGCTCATTTAACTTAATCCTGCAGAAGTATCACATTAAAATATTTTTTCAGCTTATGAGTCCTCGACATTTTCTTACACTGTATTATGCATGACTTTTTGACATAAATTGGAATTAATGATAGAAAGCTTAATATGGTGTATTCTAGTGATTTCTATTTCTACCATTACTTTTATTGTAAGATGCCTTCTTCCTCTGACAGTGTTCCGTAGACATAATGTGTCTTAGTGACTGACATTTCTACTAGTATTTTTAGTGTAAGATGCCATCTTCCTCTGACAGTGTTCCGTAGACATGTGTCGTAGAGATTGACATTTCTACTAGTATTTTTAGTGTAAGATGCCATCTTCCTCTGACAGTGTTCCGTAGACATGTGTCGTAGATGTTGACATTTCTACTAGTATTTTTAGTGTAAGATGCCATCTTCCTTTGACAGTGTTCCGTAGACATAATGTGTCGTAGTGATTGAAACGTCTACCATTACTTTTAGTGTAAGATGCAATCTTCCTTTGACAGTGTTCCGTAGACATAATGTGTCCTAGTGATTGAAACGTCTACCATTATTTTTAGTGTAAGATGCCATCTTCCTCTGACAGTGTTCCGTAGACATAATGTGTTGTAATGATTGAAATTTCTACCATTACTTTAGTGTAAGATGACATCTTCCTCTGACAGTGTTCCGTAGACATAATGTGTCGTAGTGACTGAAATTTCTACCATTACTTTAGTGTAAGATGACATCTTCCTCTGACAGTGTTCCGTAGATATCATGTGCGGTAGTGATTGAAATTTCTACCATTACTTTAGTGTAAGATGCCATCTTCCTCTGACAGTGTTCCGTAGACATAATGTGTCGTAGTGACTGACATTTCTACTAATATTTTTAGTGTAAGATGCCATCTTCCTGTGACAGTGTTCCGTAGACATAATGTGTGGTAGTGATTGAAACGTCTACCATTACTTTTAGTGTAAGATGCAATCTTCCTTTGACAGTGTTCCGTAGACATAATATGTCTTAGTGATTGAAACGTCTACCATTATTTTTAGTGTAAGATGCCATCTTCCTCTGACAGTGTTCCGTAGATATCATGTGTCTTAGTGATTGAAATTTCTACCATTACTTTAGTGTAAGATGCCATCTTCCTCTGACAGTGTTCCGTAGATATCATGTGTGGTAGTGATTGAAATTTCTACCATTACTTTAGTGTAAGATGACATCTTCCTCTGACAGTGTTCCGTAGACATAATGTGTCGTAATGATTGAAATTTTCACCATTACTTTTAGTGTAAGATGCCATCTTCCTCTGACAGTGTTCCGTAGATATCATGTGTCTTAGTGATTGAAATTTATACCATTACTTTTAGTGTAAGATGCCATCGTCCTCTGACAGTGTTCCGTAGATATCATGTGTCTTAGTGATTGAAATTTATACCATTACGTTTAGTGTAACATGCCATCGTCCTCTGACAGTATTCCGTAGACATAATGTGTGGTAGTGATTGACATTTCTACTAGCATTTTTAGTGTAAGATGCAATCTTCCTCTGACAGTGTTCCGTAGACATCATGTGTGGTAGTGATTGAAATTTATACCATTAATTTTAGTGTAAGATGCCATCTTCCTCTGACACTGTTCCGTAGACATAATGTGTGGTAGTGATTGAAATTTCTATCATTACTTTTATTGTAAGATGCCATCTTCCTCTGACATTGTTCCGTAAATATAATGTGTCTTAGTGAATGAATGTCTTCCATTTCGAATATCATCAGATATCATCTTCCTCTTCCGAAGAAATACTGAAATGTTGACATGTCCTTTTAACAATCAGAGTGCACCTTCTCATCCGCATTATGCTATCATTGTTATCCCTTATTCATTAATTCATTCATGCAAAAAAGTTCTTGCTAAAATGTGGCTGTGCTAAGTAGGCGTTTAACAAAACCAAACAAACCGCATTGCTTAATGGGTTTTTTCTCACTGCGTTGGCGCATATTGCGATGGTCTATTAAACGTCATGTAACTTTTTGGAAAGGTCTGCCAATCAAGGCCGATACTGTTATAGACGAACCGTTTTCTCGTTTTATCTAATTGATATTTTTTCTGATCGATTGGCTTCAGAATTACCGGAAATTACAAGTGCCGACATGACATGCTTGCGATATTGTGCAATCGATCGAAAATTAATATTGTTTCATCGAAAATTTGAACTTGGGTGTTGACACTGTGTAATGTCTTCTTTTTTTTTACTTTATTACATTTATAGCAGTGAGATATAATTTTCTCCCAAATAATTGAAAGCCATATCACAATTATAAAAAGGTCTGACGTTTGAACAGGTTGAAGTAGGGAGATTTGCACCATGCTGTTTCTAATAAACAAACGATAAGAGAATACCGGACTGTTAACAAACCGTAATTCGTAATTAAAATTAGTAAATCGGCAAAAAATATGGAAATTAAATATCTAAATTTAGACCATTTGAAAATATAGGGTGATATACCACCTGTATTGGAAGGATATGCGTCTTCTGTTTTATTTAGAACACCCGCCATGCAAATCTAGTGCTTACATTCACATTATACTCACACCGAGAACCCGGGTAGTGACCACAAAACCACACGCCACACTAATTAGCATAAGGAAAATATATCGACTGTCATACCACACGAATGAATGCTTAAAGTATGCTGGAAAAGCTTCTCTTTTCTACGTGCAAATCGTAATGCAGATACTGTTAACCGGGTCACAAGCATTCTCAAACTCCAGTTAATTGCAATCCGAATAAACTGCTGTGAGCATACATATTGTAGCTTTTAGTTTTGTTAACGACGAACCATTTTCTCATTTTATATAATTGCTATTTTTTTCTGATCGATTGGCTACAGAATTTTCAGAAATAACAAGTGCCGACATGACATGCGTCTTTGTGCTCTAACTTTTGTGCTAGATTATGAATGAGTTAAACTTTAAAAATCTAATAATAAATGAATGCGACAGAATAAGGACGTTTACAGTATGGAACAGAAATTATCATTTTCACAATAAAAATATACTGCACAATACACTCAAAATGTAACGCATAATCAGATAAAATACAAACTATTACATTAACTCTATATGGGTTTTTTATGATTTACCGTAATTTTTAAAACGAGCAAAAACTGTACTCTAGCGGAATCTGACATTAGTCATTGAACGGCTATTTGCGTCCTGCAGGACAAACATTGTGTCCATCTTGTTAATATCGAATAACGTCATAAAATAGCATGTGATCACAATACCAGATCGGAGGTACATTTGGAAATCACAAAGGAACAGTAATTGATTTGTGAAAATTATATTTGTTTTTCGTCGAATACCATAGAGATTTCATTTGCCAAGGCAGTATATCTCGAAGAACGAATGAAATATTTAATTATTATGACACATAAAGAAATTAATATATGCAGCATTCAAAAGACAACTATTGAAAACATTGTTTACTTTATCAAATTCCCTATACATATATATATATCAACAGTATTAATGGCAATACATAAACACACTGAAATCAATATACACACACACACACGCGCCCACATTCACACCCCTATCAGGACGCATATGCACGCAACGAAAGGTTAACACGAACTGATATAAACATCGACATACACACAGACAGATATATTGCGAAGGTTGCCTCCTATCTGCAAGAGAGTTATGCTAGATGTATCGCCAATAAGCACTGGCATAGTATATCATTTTTTAAGAATCCTTTGTTTTTGTCCGGCAGCTCATCATTATTAAAGCCAGACTTTCTAGGATTTTACCCTTCCGGCTTTCTCTGGTTTCCTAGTGATCGGTGGTTTAGGCTCCATGGCGGTGTCTGTGACGGAAACTGAACGCCCAAGTTCCCGAGGGTTTCCCGCCTTGTCAACAGGGAAGCATCGAATATCGATTGCCTATGTGTATACTCGCCACTGTACTGTGGTTTATCTTGAACACGACTTATTCTCAGTGGACATCAAGTATATAAATCTCCAAACTTGCAGTGTGATATATATAAGACTGAACAAGGTAGCATAAACAATTAGACCATATTGAAATAAAAATGGGTCGTTTGTTTCAAATGTGTTTTATAAGACACAAATCCCGCTTTGATTATAAACCCACGATAATGGTAATACCAGTGTTGCTTTTATCCATATACAACACTGAAAGAAAAAGGCTTGGAACCATCTTTTAATAATTGTAAATTTTGTTTTTAACACAAGCAGATGTCTTTTATTGAATCGAACGTTACATATGAAGCCTTATTTTCACGTTTTTTCATTTATTGTGCACATATTCAAGTGGAATTGTTTATCGAACTGTTCATTTTAGAGATCAGGTCGCATTCTGTTATAAATGGGGTCTCGATCTCTAGGGCATCAAGAGCATACCAAAGTGTTGCCAAAACCATAATAAGAACTCACAATCGATAAAACAAGTAGGCACAGTTTTAACGGAAGGAATATTTACAAATACCCTGGAGATAAATTTAATGAGCTGTGAAGAAGTTAGATGCGTTTCAAGAGCAATTGAGGTATATACTTCATATATCATATACTACATGCATATTTAAAACTTATATGTACACTTTGTGTAAAGTCAAATACACGTGCGCAATATATTTTTCCCCGAATTAGAAATATAATATCATAAAAAAAAATGTATGGTTCCAAACAATATATTTATCTAAACTTAAAACATAATAACAAATTATCAGCTTTTTATTACGATACATAATACATCACAGTTATTTATAACCATTGTCAAATTCATTTTTCGTTTCAATACAGTAAACAACAATATCAGATGCTATTAGTATTCTAACATCCTCAGTAATTGCGTCCTAGACACGCGAAGGTCGCTGATTGGTGATTTGTGGTATTTTCTCGGTGTTGCTATCTTTAGAAACATCAGATTAATATTTTCTTTACATTAATGATAAAAACAAATTTATTTCGTATCTAATACTGCAATAAGCGGTTTTCTTTTTCGTGCATACAATAATGTGTGTGGTTAAATTGACCTGTCAAAGTGACATTGACCTCAGGATAAATATGTCATTTTTATGACGACAAATGTTCACCTACTGATCACTTTTGACAAAAGCTCCCATCGTGGAATTCACTTGTACGTTGTTTTGAAACTGCATATCAACATACAAGAACATTTTGGGATTTAACCTCTAATATAATTGTGAAAACACCACAAAACAACTGAAACAAAAGTTTCCTGTTCTAAGCATTAAACATATCATAGCAATTATATGAGTAAAGACAGGAGGTTCGGAATTAGAAATTGCTGTGTAATTAGAAATTTTACTAGCGAGACTACGGGATTTGTTATGTCTTCATCATGTTAATAATATACAATGTAATCCAATCGGACACGCTGCTTTATAGCTCTGGTATACTAATTTATCACATAATGTACTGTTTTATCCAGTTAATATATCCATGTCATATTTTATTGAGTATTAACCGTAATAATATCACCTATCAGCCCTTGATTGGTTGTAGGTTTCAGTTGTGAAGACACGCCTAAGACAAGTACATGACGCCACAGACTTACGCACTGTAGTCTAAATGGCGTTTTTTACATTTCAAGGTTGCATGAAACTTGTTGTTTTACACGAATAAATACCACAACTCTTGATTATGCGATAAAAAACGATCTTGCACTCGTTTTTATTTCATATAAAATTGATGAAACTCGTCACGAAATTTTCATTTTAGCTCGCCAGAGGCACGCTAAAAAGCAAATTATTAGACTCGTTTCCTAAAACTCATCTGGAATGAAAACTCATGTAAGATCTTAAATATATACGAAAAATATATATGATTACAAATCAACAACATTTAAAGTCATAGATTAGACAAAACAGAAAACATCGCTAGACGAGAACATGTTTAAGAAATCTTGACTGATTCACTGTCCTTTTATGACTTACGACATCGCGTTTTTGTCGAAGCTCCTTTATTTTATTATCCGCCTATGTTGAGGTTAAGGTGACAGTTCCATAGATACTTGCTGAGAAAAACAATTAATGGCTTCTGCGCTTATTTGAAAAATAACAAAATGTCTATGCTGAAATCCTGAAAAACAATAGGCTACCACTTAGATTGACAACGTAACAGCGAATGTTCTAGCACTTGACATCATCAACATATCATCTGCAATATCGTCATTCTGTTTTCCGAACGTCTTTATATATTCAAGCTGGTTTCACAACATAATTTGGAGGAAATGTGAAGTAGAAATCGACCATACTTCATAAGCGATACATTATTTTTTGAAACGATATAGAATTTTTAGTAAAATCAATTTCGACCTGATATCAATATCGGCTTGGAATAAAACGATTACATGTGGTCATCTAAATTTCCTCTATAAAGACAATATAATGCTTATAAGTAATAACATGTTCGATGAATATGCAAATTTACGACAAGACAAATTACGAAAGGGTGCAAAAGCAAAACCAATCATAAGTTCGCAGTAAAAAGGTCTGTTGAAAGAAATGGTAGCAAGCTGAACATTTATTAGGAATATATAGTTTTGATAAATGTTAATGATATAGTTCTAGGATAGTCCCAGGATCGGCCTCTTCGTTGATACATTGCTCTTTGGGGAAAATAGCATATTAGGAAGACTCCATGCAAGTTGGTATCGCCCCTGTGGTTTAAATGCGTTTTGATATCGTGACAGGGGAGACTTCAAACTGAAGGAACTGATAGCAGACCGTTTGGAATAATACAATTTACAATGAGCATGATTTTATGCCAAAATCCCTCGGCATATCATTATACAACTGATTTACTGCAATGTGAGAAAAATGTGAAATAAAATCCCATGTCTGACTGTCCAAACGGAATTTCAGAGAAGACCGCGTGCCATACATAAATCTTGCAAGTGCAACATAATGAAATAATACGTATGTGCATGACTAAGCAATCATAAATGTCAGTGAGATTCCTATTCAGAAAGCCGCACAGTAATTTCCTGTACTGTATTGTTGTTGTTCACTTGTTGAATTCTTATAACTGTATACAGCCTTGCGGTGGGCAAATCATACCAGCATGATGCATTTCGTGTCTGTGCGCTATTGAATGGAACTGCTAGCCTCCTTTTATAAGGTACTTTTGGAACATGGACAGAACTTCTCTTAGAACAACATCCATATCCAGATCGCGATCACAGTGGTGTTTTGAACGAAATGTAATAGCAGGCGTACTCGCTGTATGATCGATAACGCTACACCTTTGACAATTTTCTACAGCCATTGACGCAATGAACATCCATTTCGATACGATTTTGTTCTAAATTCGGAAAGGTGCTTTGTTAATTTTGCGCAAAATTTGATTTTATTACATGGATTAGTTTACCTACTTTACATTTGTGCGTGCTGTAACTCCAGGAAACAGCTCTTTCAAACACCTTTCGACTTAACTAAATCAAGCAAATTCAAATCAAATTGCGAATAAATCCTTTTCCCACTGTTCTCTAAACAATTAGGTCATGATGATTTTTATTATGGTAATGGATCATATATCTACATGGGGACATAATGGGTCCCGTCCTAACATCATTTGAGGCTGAGATTATTGATGAGTTTATCGGGTCAGGTTAACAAAGCACTGGCTGATTCTTTTAAATAATTTTGTTAGATATATCGATAATATGTTGCTTTTTAGTATCAGGACATACCTATATTGACCATGGTGATCGCGTATACTTTTCTGAATTACTGATCTACGAATCAATGACAGTAGAGACACATTAACCACCTTCCTCAATCTGCACTTCCGAAATGAACAACAGGGGCTGCTTACTACTGAGCATTTCATCACGACGTTTTAGATAATGTAATTTCCTTTTATTGATAGTAATATCCCTGTTTTCAGCACATATCATAGTTGATTATATACACACGGGCTTGTTGCAAATATCAAGATTCGAGTGATAGATGCCGATGCTGACGGGAAAACGTACAGCAGGGATAATCCAGTGATGCAGGCCGATGAAAAATCTATTTTTGTGTTGTGGTCACCATCGTTTGGTATGGTTTTATAAGGCTTAATATCGTTTTAACATATACGGTCATTTAAGGGTGTGCCTCTATGTGTGTAATATATACGAGCATGTTTGTATATGTGCTGGAGGCAGTTATGTTCGTGTTTGTTTTCATCATTGCGATAACACAGATTTTATTGTGATTCTTTCCCTGAACAGGAGAGAAAAAAAGGAAAACCTTTTTGTTCACATTTTTTGAACTCTTTTGCATTATATTTGTTGTTCAAAAGAGTATCGCCATTATCGGAATTATGATTCCAAATGGATCCCTGTAAGTTTGTCTTCTCTACCATAAAGTGCTTTTCTGTCCCATGTTTACAAATTATAAATGTGTTTTTTGTTTCTGTTAATAAAAATAACTAGACTACCGCGCATCCATGTAAATGTTTAGATTGACGAAATGAGGTTTTCCTTCATTATAAATGTTATACCGATCTGCTTTGCGAAAGCTACTATGTGTATGGTATACAAATGCTAATATTTCAAAACAATAATGAAAAGTGAAGTATATATTTGAGAATATTTTATCATATGACTGACTCTGAAAATTTGGTTATATATTTGAAAGGAAATTCTTCTGTTTCATTTCTTTTACGCCATCGCATGATGAGACCAATACGGTATACGGCCGTTTTTTCAGTGTCTTGGGATTTCGGACACCGAAAAGACAAAAGAATTGTACTGAATCGATTAGCAGACTGATTACATTCACATTGTATTCACAGTAATCTTTGGTTAGCCTGTATCGAATGAATGAAATTAAGACATAATGGTTCCCCTCCATGTGAAGTTTATATTATTTCAGTAAGATGGTATTTAAAGTGACCGTTCGACAGCCGCGTCATGTGAATAATGTCTTATGTTGAAGTTTAACGTTTTAACAACTCACATTTCTGAAACAAAAACCTCATTATAATAATAACTACAAAATAGCAAAAAAATGCTAAATTAGTCCCTTTAACTGTTACACAAATCCCACTCACTCGTCCCTCTCGACCTTCACTTCACCGATTCAAAATATATAATAAAAAAGCATATACTGCAGGTGTCTTTGTGTATTGCAGAGGTGTTGGACGCACTGTCTGTAGAAAGGCTGTTGATTTATGGAGCGATTATTATTGTACACACTTGCTTGTTTGTCAATTTTAATAACTTTACGTTGGCAGAGTTTACTCGAACTCATTAACAACAAAAAAACATTTCATCATTAAATAAAACATTTTTGGAAAACATTTTAATTCACAAGCATTTCATCAGTAG
The DNA here is from genome assembly GCF_002113885.1 of Mizuhopecten yessoensis. Taxonomy (NCBI): domain Eukaryota; kingdom Metazoa; phylum Mollusca; class Bivalvia; order Pectinida; family Pectinidae; genus Mizuhopecten; species Mizuhopecten yessoensis. The sequence continues at coordinate 54,168 of NW_018408080.1, forward strand.
CATATGTACGACTCCAGGTCACCTGAAATGACGTCCAATAGATACCGTCCACAGTCGTCATCAACACGTTTTCGACTCAACCTCACTGAAAGTAACTTATTTATCGCAAACCTTGCAATAATTCTTACATTAGAAAGTTCGGTTCGCACGTGCTTCCTAATTGTGCAGAAAAACAAATGGACATTTTAATCTATCCATGTCCTTACTCTTTAGCCTGCAAGCAACCCATGAGTCATGCGTCGAACACCCTTTCATCGCCAGATAGTAAAGGCAGGTTTTTCTAGGCGGGTTTAAACACATTGTAGATTATGGATCTCTCTGAACAAAGTATCCTATCTCATGCATAGAGCGTTGAACCATCAACTGTAAACGGCGAACAACCCTGTCTTAATTAACGCTTGTATCTTGCATCGTCTGGGCTCATTTACGTAACAAAGCAGGAGGGCTGATTTGCTTTGTCATTGAAAACAAGTGCTTGAATCAGTATCAACTGTGTCTATTTTAGAATTGAACAGACATCCTTTACTTTATTGAATCTAATAAACAAGGTCGACGTTCTTCGAGACAACCCCAGTAGATACATGTTAATGACCTTTATGGAATATCTTGTCAACATGATGTTTATTACTCTTAAAGAATCTCTACAGACATCGAAGATACGTTTACAGAAATGCGTGATACTTTACTGCAATTAAATGGAGCTGTTTTTATTATACAGAGGCACATCCTCGGATAAGGATCAATCTTGGCAGTTTGTTAGATTATCTCAGTGAGAAAACTACGCAATATGTTACCTCCTTGTCCTTTGCACTACATCAGCCCATGTCTTTTCCGATATATTACTTCCTTTTCCTTTTAACAAAGGAAATACCACTAGTAATTGCGAAAGAAAATGTCTGCCTTAGATAAAAAAGAAATATGCATATATCACGATCTGCGAAGATTTTTGCTATCATCTACACCATTCTGTGAAAAATCAAAAAAATCGAGTTTGAAAGTTTGAATTTTAGACGACACACTTTTTGTGCATCCATATTGGTTCGTGATTTGTGATATTGACTTTTTAGAAGCAGCAGGTTAATGTTCATGTACTAATGTCATTTCAATTGTGATGTAATAAAGGTCTCTACAAATGCAGTATTTTTCAAATGTTTGATCTTTTTTGTGAGTTTAACATTATTTAGCGTGTATTATAGCAACTATAAACTTGTATTTCGGTAGATATGCGGTTATATGGACGGGTCAAAGTGATACTAACCCCGAATTGGTCTCGGTCAATATCACTTTCTCATGTCTCCGTAACCACGTATCCAACTCAATAGACCATAATTGATTAATACAATGATATTTTTTTTGTATCCGGTCTATACCGTCGGCCCGATGTATTAAGGAACGAAAAAGCTGTTCAATCTATTTTACAAATTGTATCAGTGTATGTGAGAGTGAAAGTTTAGTGTACGGTTTTACGACCGTCGTTCTGGTGTGATGTTGAACAATGCTTTATCAGTGAATGCATTTGATGTAGTCTTGGTTACTGGGTTACAAATCATTGATGACCGCAATACCTTCTTTAGCCCGGATGTTAACTGCTGTACAGAACATAATTACCTTTCCTGACAACCATATGTTGCCTTAGGCTTAATATCCTTTTAACACTTAAGGTCATTTGAGGACGTGCCTCTATGTGTGTAATATATACGAGCATGTTTGTATATGTACTTGAGGCAGGTTATGTTCGTGTTTGTTTTCATCAGTGCGATAGCACAGATTTTATTGTGATTCTTTTCCTGAACTTGTAGGGAAAATTGTGATCATCTCTGACGAATATTATATTTGTTTTGTACTTGAACAAGAGAGAAATAAGGAAAATCTTTTTGTTCACATTTTTCGAACTCTTTTGCATTATACTTAATGTTCAAAAGACTATCGCCATTATCAGAATTATGATTCCAAATTTATCCCTGTAAGTTTGTTTCCTCTGTCATTCCTTCGTGCATGGTCTTTAGTGCTTTTCTGTCCAATGGTTACAACTTATAAATGTGTTTGTTTTGTTTCTAATAATAAAATCAAAAACAATTCAAAGTATGATTCTCATCAAACTCCATCACCTTAAGAAATGTCATAAATCACCATCCCATAATAAATGTCAGCTTCAAGGCTGCGGCCCACTTCGGGACAGTCCACTACCAGAGTCAAACACCTGTTGTGTTGTGTTAACTCATTACTATTTAAGTAGAAGGAATGAAGAAAAGAAAATATCAAGATTGCCCCTATCATTTATTGTTAACATAAATGAAATATGTTTAAATCAAATGCATCATTAATTTACCCAGTAGCATGATTAATAAAACATAATAATGATAATTCCAGGTTCTTTTATACCGCTTTATCACAACCTAGTTTGTAGATCGTCTCAAAACATTAAACGTTTGGACAACTCACATTCCTGAAACAAAAACCTATTTATAATAATAACTACAAAATAACAAAAAAATGCTAAATTAGTCCCTTCAACTCTCACACATATTCCACTCACCAATCTCTCTCGACCTTCACTTCACCGATTCAAAATATATAAATGAAAAAAAGAAATCGTATATACAGTAGCTGTCTTTGTGTAGTGCGGAGGTGTTGGGCGCACTGTCTGTAGAAAGGCTGTTGATTTATGGAGCGATTATTATTGTACACACTTGCTTGTTTGTTAATTTTAATAACTTTACGTTGGCAGACTCTACTCGACCTCATTAACAAAATAAACATATCATCATTAAATAAAACAATTATTGGAAAACACTTTAATTTATAAACATTTCATCAGTAGAATATGTACGACTCCAGGTCACCTGAAATGACGTCCAAGAGATACCGTCCACAGTCGTCATTAACACAAACTGATTTATCGCAAACCTTGCAATTATTCTGACATTAGAACGTTCGTTTCACACGTTCTTGCTATTTGTACAGAACAAAAGGGAAAGTTTAGTCTATCCATGTCTTTACTCTTTTGCCTGCAAGCGACCCATGAGTCATGATTCGGACACCCTTTTATCGCCAGAGAGTAGAGGAGTTTTTGTTTCAATGCGGGTTTAAACGTCTTATAGATTAAGGAGTTAACTGAACAAATTATCCTCTTTCTTACATAGAGCGTCGAACCATCAACTGGAAATGGAGACGAATCCTGCCTTAATTAACGCTTGCATCTAACATCTTCCGGGCTCATTTACGTAACACAGCACGAGGGCTGATTCTCTTTGTGATTGAAAACAAGTGCTTGAATCAGTATCAACTGTGTCTATTTTCAGAATTGAACAGACATCCTCTACTTTATTGAATCTAATAAACAGGATCGACGTTCGTGGAGATAACCAACGTAGATACATGTCAGTGACCTTTATGGAAAATCTTGTCAACAAGTTTTTTTTATTACACTAGAAGAATCTCTACAGACATCGAAGATACGTTTAAAGAAAGGCGTGATACTGAACTGCAATTAAATGGGAATAGTGTTCTTACGAATCTTTTAAGTGACATTACGAAACGAATTTATCTTTGATTCAATTAGGGGCAATGCTGTTTTTATTATTCAGTTGCACATTGTCAGATGAGGATCAATCTTGGCAGTTTGTTAGATTATTCTAGTAAGCAAAGTACGCAATATGTTACCTCATTGACCTTTGTACTACATCATTCCCCTGTCTTTTGCAATACATTACTTACTTTTCCTTTTAACAAAGAAAATACCACTAGTAATTGCGAAAGGAAATGTCTGCCATCAATACAAAAAAAATGCATGGATCACTATCTGCGTAGTTGCCAATAAGTCCTCACCATGCATTCTATAAATGGAATTTCTTTTTTCAGTGTGGGCAATAATCTTTCTGAGATTTTTGCTATCATCTACACCATTCTGTGAAAAATAAACAAAATCGAGTTTGATAGTCTGATTTTTAGACGACACACTTTTTTGTGCATCCATATTGGTTGGGCAAAAATCACGCTATGGTTAGTGAATTGTGATATTGACTTTTTAGAAGCAGCGTGTCACTGTCCATGTAATAACCTATTTCAATTGTGACGTCACAAAGGTCTCTACAAATGCAATATTTTCATATGTTCGATCTTTTTAGTGATTTTAACATTATTAAGCATGTAATATATCAACTATAAACTTGTATTTCGGTAGATATGCGGTTATATGGACCGGGAAAAGTGATACTAACCCCGATTTGGTATTGGTCAATACCACTTGCTCATGTCTTTGTAACCTGATATCCAACTCAACAGTCCATAATTGATTACTACAATGACAAATTGTTTAGGTCCGTTTTACACCGTCGGCCCGATGTGTTAAGGAACGAAGCTGTTCAATCTATTTTACAATCTATATCAGTGTATGTGATAGTGAAAGTTCAGCGTACGATTTTACGACCGTCGTTCTGGTGTGATGATGAACAATGATTTATCAGTGAATGCAATGGATGTAGTCTTGGTTACTGGGTTACAAATCATTGATGACCGAAATACCTCTTTAACCCGGATGTGACCTGCTGTACAGAAGATACCTTTCTTGACCACCATATGTTGCCTTTTTTAACATTCGGTGCTCGTGTCCTCCTTATTCCTAGCGTTGCAATTTTGATTATTTACCAAGAAATGATAGTTTAGGATCCCTTACAACTGTGTTGAGATTAGCGATCAATATTGACAATCAACATCAGTAAATTAAAAAAACCTGCGAAGCTCATTAATCAATCCAATGAAACTGGTAAAATGTTTTTTAATTGTGACCTGCTCTTCTTGTCAAATTTTAATTTTCACAAGAGAATATGACTTAAACACTTATTGCAAAAGCCTATAGCGCATGCTTTTATTTTATCATAAGCAAACTTAACAACTTCAGCATCGTTTTATTGGTTTCTATGGCTTTATGCAGACTGTTCGTGCAAGTCGATAATTGAAAGTTTTAATTGACTCTATTTCGCGGCCGGGGTCATCACAATCATTCACCAACAACATTTCAAAACGCTAAGGAGCAAAACTAGCATTATCTACAGATAACATATGGTATGGGTCAATTACAACTGACACTATACATATTACATGGTGGCACGGGTTTAAACGAGCTGTACTTTTTTGGACGATTTGTCCACTTTTTGTAGGAATTCCCGGGATTTATCCGAGATGAAAATACCAAAATCATCTTTTGCGGAAATTTTGCAGGAAAGTAAGGTATTTTTGCAAGAACGATGTTCTTACCGAAAACTTTTCGCTGAATTTGCAAGATTCATCGATTCACTTCTATGTTAAAACGATGTCCGTACCAGAACAGTTTCGCTGGGAAAGAACATCGTTTTCTACATAGCACTGACTCGATGAATTTTGCAAATCTACGCAGGCTTCTAGTTGTGACAAGGCGGGCGACAGTAAACAAATATGTGGCCGATGTTTTTAGAAAATTTCCGTCATCTCCCTGTCACATAAAGTTCAAAAGTGTCGCTGCTATGGGTAAACCTACGCAGTCATCGCCCGCAGGGAACCTTGATACCAGCACAGGGACCACGCTCGTCGGTGTTTTATTGGGCTTAATTATATAACTAGTAGAAAGAGGTTGATGTACGAGATGAAAACGCAACCTTAGCAATATCAGTAAATCTTAAAAAACAAATTATGACTTATCATTATTCGATGAATTATTATTTTTCATATTTGTGTTTGTCTTTACTTGAGTTGTTAATGGTTATCTGCGAGAATATGACGACGACGTGATTGTATCACGTGACGCGTGTTATGATTGATGTAAGAAATGACTGATCTAAATCTAGTCTATCGCGACAGCTCCAAGGAAGAAGATTACGGGGTGTAATGGCGTTTTGTTTGAAAGTGTAGCGGCAAGGATGAATGGGGATGTCTTTTTAAGACATACTTGGCTTGGCTACAGGGAAAAGGAAGACGGCGGATATAATTTTAACCACAAACCAGCAGACAGACACATATGGAGGCTAGGTGCGACTGCTGGGCATAAACAAAGCTCCGAAATATGAAATTAAACAAATAATCGTACAAAAAGAAGCAAGAAATGAATTTGAATTATCCGTGATATTTCAGAAATCTGGCGACAACAGACTCGTAATAGTGGTTGATACACACTCGATTTTTCATTAACAATAGCTTACGAGTCACGACCTAAACCTATCGAACTGACGTGTGCGGGTCGAGATAAGATTTCGTGAATATATTTGTTTACCTTATAAAACACCAATGTGAATACACATCTATTTAAGACGTGATATTTGGGCCCTACGATGCGATCCAGACAACATTAATCGAGGCTGTTATGCAAAATAGCAGAGAAATCCATATAATGAGAACATTAATAATATACAAAAGATGTAGGTAATCGATGTGTCATACCTTTGTAATAAATACACTTTTTGTTTCATAAACATCGTTTTATTGAATAACACTGAGAAACAAAATGCTAAATGAAGATGCTGTTTAAAAGTGTTTTTACGGATAAAAAATATATATGTGTGGTTTTTCGTTGGTGCAACGTAAAATTTATTATTTGAACATGAAATTTCACAAACAAATTAAACGCAACAGCGAAACCGTAGACACAGTAAAAATATAACCAAAATATAGCAGTATATTGTTTTGGAGTTGAACATGCTGTTCCCATTGCATGGTCGTAAGAGGCGACTAAATTTGGGATCTTATCTTTTCTCTTCTTTCTAAACATCTTTCTTCTTCCTAATGTCTCCCATGACAATGCCTCACTTTTGGACTTTAGTTGAGCGTTCGCCCCTGTGAGGAAGGCTTTGGGTTCTGTTCCCTGGCCGAGACATACCAGAATTTGTAAAAATGGTAGTTTCTACTCCTATTTGACGCTCAGCAATTAAGGAGTGGGGCGACTGCTTCGCCCGTTGTCAGTATAATCTGACAGGTTGGGGCGCCTGCTGGGTGTCTTCGGCAGTATGTTTCAGTGAGGTAGCACTATAAAGCCGGCATCAGTTCCGCGCTATCACAGGGAGACAAACACGAACATATCGCAGCCTCCTAAAACATACACGTACACTACACGCATGCATCTTGCACACATGAGAGTCCGTCCACAAATGACCATAGCTGTTGATAGGATGTTAAACATTACTAAACAAAACAAAACCTTATGCAATATTAAATCAACTGCTATGGGGGTAATCTAGGTGTCACAATGCAATACAATATAATACAATATTATATAGAGCTAACATAACGTGCATAGAGATAGACCCGTGTGCTTTCATTTAAGTTGTTAAGGACTAAAACCGCTTAATCAGCCTATCAGTAAGTGTTTCATTCGATTGTAATCCCTACCTAAACTTTATTCCGATTTAATACAGGGACTGAGTAATTTAAATAGGTAAATGCTGACCTTTTTTACATTGCAAAATGACCTTTGAAGCCTTTGTCAGGTATGTATCTGTGAATCTAGAACGTTTTCACTAGCGTTGAACTTCAAATATTAACGCTATTAGATCAAAGACTTGGTAACATGGTAACATATCCAAAATTATTAAGTTGTGAGAGTCCTTAAGCTGGAGATAACTGATGACCAGTAGACACTCTACTGTTATATTTATTAGTCCCCAAATGTTTGCCGTTACCTTGAGAGCAACTGAGCAATCTCCTTTGAGCAGTGGCATTGGTCATACTATACACACTTTACTGATCAGTTTCCAATTCAGAGTTACTCCTCTAAATTTTGACATTCATACATTAGGGATGTTACGTACCGCTCCTTCTGTTTTAAAAGTAGTTAGACAAATTTGGATTTTCAATTGCTAGGCCCCTAGCATCACCGACGAACTGTGCGTTCAATGAACAAATATATCTATAAAAAGATCAGTCAAATAAATCTCGTCCAAACCGTTTACTCGCATATTCTAAAAGAAAATAGTCCCAAATCATCGAATTAAACGTTCTTCGCTTTTTGGAGTCTTCACGTGATGCTTATTGTCTGCAGATTTGTGTAGTAATTGAAATAATACGACTTGTTGGTGTCTGTGTCATCTAATGAAGCGCGGCTTTACATAGTTTTGCGATACAATGTTAGCACTAAAAATATGTCCATCACGGATTCTTTTACGAAATATAGATTGCTTCGGTGTCTGTTTTGGATGTAACTCACAAGACTGTAAGACACAACAAATACACTGTACATATCATAGTTTAAATATATCCTGAATACACTGTACATATCATAATCTAAATATATCATATATACACTGTACATATCATAGTTTAAATATAGCATACCTACACTGTACATATCATAATTTAAATATATCATGCATACACTGTACATATCATAGTTTCAATATAGCATGCATACACTGTACATACACTGTACATATCATAGTTTAAGTATATCATACATACATTGTAAATATCATAGTTTAAACATAGCATACATACACTGTACATATCATAGTTTAAATATATCATGCTTACCTGTACATATCATAATTTAAATAGCCCATACATACACTCTACATATCATAGTTTAAATATATCATGCATACACTGTACATACCATAGTTTCAATAGATCATACATACACTGTACATATCATAGTTTAAATATAGCATACATACACTGTACATATCATAGTTTAAATATATCATACATACACTGTACATATCATAGTTTAAATATATCATACATACACTATACATATCATGATTTACATAAATCAAACATGCATTGTACATATCATAATTTAAATGTATCATGCATACACTGTACATTTCATGATTTAAATATAGCATTCATACACTGTGCATATCATAGTTTGAATATAGCATACATTCACTGTATATACACTGTACATATCATAGTTTAAATATAGCATGCATACACTGTACAAATCATAGTTTAATTATAACATACATACACTGTACATATCATAGTTTAAATACATAATACATACACTGTACATATCATAGTTTAAATATATCATACATACACTGTACATATCATAGTTTAAATATATCATACATACACTGTACATATCATAGTTTAAATATTTCATACATAACACTGTACATACATGTATCATACATATTCACATGTTTTTCGAATTGTACGTTTTGGTTTTTGTGCACATCCAACATATTATGGTAATTTTTCTAAATAACATTTAACAAAAATGCATTAATTTATTTACATTTTTAAAAGTCACAAGATGTATACATTTAATCTAAATGAATTATCTATGTGGCTTATGCAAAACAAATACTTGCATATTGTCAGTTCTTCCTTAGACAGAACTCGTGTGTCCCTTGTATTTGGATAGAGGCACAGGGAGGTCATTTAAATATATGAACCGCTTACAACTAAAGTTGTAGGATCGGACAACGTTACACGATGTGCGGTGTGCGCACGATGTGTGCACGAAGTGCGAACGATAAAAAGTTGGACGATTATTGTTTGCGCCCGTTTGTGCGGACGATCAACAAACGCTGTGCGATAACAATCGTGGTTGATGTAAATTGAGGAATGGCTTAACAATATATACGGTTTGCTGTTTAGACATATAAAGTTATTTTTTTTAGTATGTATCCTTCTCTACTCTAGCTTCATCTACAAGCTTATCTTTCAGTCTATACTTTAGAAATAGCGTTTTTTAAACGACCTTACAAAACAGCCTCGGCAACACAGGTAAACAAAGTCACTTTGTACCTGGACCGTAGTTTTCCCCCGCCCGTGGCACTTACGCAACCCGCCAAGGTGTGAGAACCAGGTGAAGGGGAGCTTTAGATTAAAACGTTTGCAAATAACAAATACTAAACGTCCAGTTGTGTTTTTATGACGGTATACGGTATCATATATCTGCTCTGCCCGTTAGGCAGAGGCCAGGTAAAACTCCGGTCACTCAACAAATTGTTATTTATCTGTTCTGTAACCTAGCTAGGAGTCAAATCTATTCTTGACAGTCTAACGGTCACTGTAATACTGTGTTACATGCATTGCAAAATTGTACATAATGCTAATTATTGCGATGAGAAATGAGAATAATAAATACAGTGTAAATTATTGTATACTAGTACGAGCCTTCCAGGGTTTTTTTCAATCCGTAATATTGATCAACAAATTGTACCAAATCCCCAAGTTGTACGGAGAGAAGCGCACAACGGAGCGAACGATTGTCAAATCGCCCAGTTGTGCGCACCATGTGTGGACGATGTGCGGACGGTGTGTGAACGATGTATGCACGTTGTGCGCACGGTATTTTGGTGCGTTGTGCGGTCATACACTTGTGCATGCCAATTACATTTGATTTAGCGTAGAATTCATTTAAAAGCAACACTTGTATGCAATCATGTCTACCCCTTGGGAGCCCCAATAAAACAGCACACACACTCTGTAGTGAAAGAAACACCATTTCCTTTCAGTCGAGGCTACCCCAAGTGTCTCTGAAACCTTATTATTAACCTCCAAATACATTTTTTCACATTTCTGTCGCTAGTTGCATATTGCCATAGGATTGGCGATATCGATTTTAGTTTCAAAATTCAATCGTTGACTTTGATGTGTAAGGTGTAATGAGAAGAAAAAAAAAATTCTTTCCCTAATTACATGTAATTACGTCATATTTTATGTTAGCATCCTAATCTCATTTTTTTCTTTATTTATTTCTGTATTTATTTAATCATGTGCTTTTATTTATCTACTTTACTCTCAATATTTAATCTAGTTTTATTCATTTATGTAATTCTATTATTTATTGGGGGACTTATAGGTTTTACTCCGTTTCTTTGGGGACTTCTGTAATGGTCCCCATTACAATAAATATTTGTTTATAAATGTTTTTATCTATTCATTAATTCTATTAATATAAAAGTTAACTCACTAGTAAGCTCAATATGATAGCAATCGCACTATCTAGCTGCGTATATGATACTTTAGTCTTTTGTTTTTGTTTCTGTTTTAGGTTGTGTTTTTAGTATTTTTCTTTTAGGGAGGTGGGCGGGGGGAGGGGAGTTGACAATATCAATCCTGGTGGGTCTCAGTCCTATCGAGGAAAGTCACTGTAGTGGATATGTAGTCTACGTGTTGTGAAAACAAATAACTAACTCAAAGTGTCATAAATACTAATATATCAACGTAGACGAACGTTCATTCGAATATTTAGGATTAGTTTACGTTTCCCTTTGTTGACAGTAGCATCCCTGATTCCCACTCCTCGGTGTTGGCATGTCGCTACTTATATGGTGGTTACGTGCTTGATCGCATACAACAGTTTTCGTAATAGGTATTGAATGCTGACAAACACACTTGAAACATGAGGTTTTCATTATCCACCGAACTATAGACATTGGGCTAATTTTATGGTCAGCATATTGATTTTATATGGTAAATAGTCCATTCTCTAAAGCGATATGAATTTCGACGTTTTTCATTACAACTAGCAGTGTGTTACATGAATGCGTTTCGTTGTCAATGCCCCGGCTTCCGCTTTGATACCACATCATTACTATTATTTGAACTAGACATATATGCAAAGCGTCACCAATAAAACCGCGTGCCGTTCTGGAACACCAGCTATTACCAGTATTCGCGCTTGTATATTCTCCCTTATTCAAATTTTACCCAGGTCCCAACGATTTCCACTTCGAATAACGGTTTTCTATTTTACACTTTGGAATTCTCGTGCTGGTTTTTCGAAAGCATTGATTTTATCTTATTACATTTTGTTACTGAATCCTAAAATCAGAGTTACCTTGTTGGATCGTAAGTCATCTTATGAAAGCAGAGTGGGGCATTATGTTTTCAGTACCTCTGATTCCACTTCAGTTGTAATGCGAACAATTAGAGTTAAGGTGAATGCGTTCTTGGTTGATGATTGGCTGAATACTGTCACGTGTCAAATTATGGTCGATATCAAAACGTACAAGAAAGGAAAATGTCTGACTAAGTGTGTGCAAAGAATTGGTATTGTACTGGTTACATTATTTCAATGGGGTTGTTTGAAAATTTGTTTGTACATTTTTTTCCTAGAGTTATTTTAGTTATCAATGTTCAGGATATGGCTGTAATTTTAAGGATCCTTATACATATATTTGCTAAGTAAAATTTGCCATTTATTATATTCTGTTACACCACAGACGTGATATGATAATTACAGGTGTTGTTACAAATTATTACAGGATAATCACGTGCTAGCTGTAGCTACTGGGAAGTCCTGTTCAATGTTGTCAGTAGTAGCTAATTGAAACTACTGTTGGACATTGCTAGTTATAGGTTGTTGGAACTACTGTCCAATGTTGTTAAAGTTATAGCTACTGGTAATTGCGGTTCAATTTTGCCAGTAGAATCTGTTGAAAATGTTTGTTCGATACTGTTCCTTGTAGGTTGTTGGATTCATGTTTCAGTTTTGTCAGGTGCAGCTTTTGGGAAGTACTATTCAAAGTTGTTAGTTGTAGCTGTTTGGAAGTGATGTTCAACGAGATAAGTTCTAGCTGTTTGGAAGTGATGTTCAACGAGTTAAGTTCTAGCTGTTTGGAAGTGATTTTCAACGAGTTAAGTTGTAGCTGTTTGGAAGTGATGTTCAACGAGTTAAGTTCTAGCTGTTTGAAAGTGATGTTCAACGAGTTTAAGCTCTAGCTGTTTGGAAGTGATGTTCAACGAGTTAAGTTCTAGCTGTTTGGAAGTGATGTTCAACGAGTTAAGTTGTAGCTGTTTGGAAGTGATGTTCATCAAGTTAAGTTCTAGCTGTTTGGAAGTGATGTTCAACGAGTTAAGTTCTAGCTGTTTGAAACCGGATCCAAGGATGGTAGTTGTAACTGTTTATAACTAATCTTCAATAATGTAAGTTGTAGCTGTTAGGAATGTGGTTCCATCTCCCAGCCCTTACAAAAAATCAACAAACAAACAAAAAAAACAACAAAAAAAACTACTAGGAACATGATGTGTGCAATGACTTAAGGACTAGGGGCGTTCAGGGTCATTTCCGACCACCTCATCAGGGATTTGGAATTAGTTGTAATATTCGTAATCTGGAATAAATGAAAAACGCAAATATGAAATTTTGAATTCATTCGACAACTGGTTTAGGAGATTTGGCATTACAAAGAGAGACATAAACCTGCATTTTCATAATAAAATGCATGAATATCGTCAATTGTGCGCTGTTTGATTGAAAATAAGCTATTTGAAGGAAAGTAACTTAACACTCTTTAATTTTTGAAAGCTTCCGCATGCAACAACAAAAAAAAAAAAAATCTTTAACATGCTTAAGCATTGTCATTCCAGTTTTCATTTGTAAAAGGAAATGTGTGTTTGTCACATGCGGAGGTTTTCATATCTGCATGCTAAATTAATGTCCAAAAACTACAAATAGCGCAGTGACACTGACATATGGTCAATGATGTGGAAATGACGGAACTGAAAAGACAGAATGTCGATTATGTAAGTACGAAATGTTTGTGTTTCACACGACAGGAGAAGATTTGTAAATTGGATGATGACAGAAACTGTATTTCATAAGCAACGATATGAAATGTTATATAATATACCTATTAAATTACTTGCAACATGTGATATTTCGCCTAGTGTGTAAACCCTTGTGTTTGGCCGATTTATTTTTTCACTTTTACCAAGTCAATCGAGTATACAAATGTTCAGATAATTCCTGATATTCTTTTTGCATATATATGACAGAATTATTTTATCTTGCTTTGCTTACAAAACACATTATTTCACTGAATATCTTAGCAACATGTGCATGTGTTGATCGAGTTGCAATACATGTATTCAGCATTCGATGCAGCAAATGGTGATGTTTTGGGAGATAAAATAATATCACTACATTTATGCTTAAAATTCTGGTTTCTCCCTGTGTTTAATAAGACGTTATCATCTAAAGCACATTTAAACGAATTCCTAACAACTCATAAATGAGATATTCTATAGTTTAAAACCTTAATCTAAACATATATTCACACTTTAAAAATATAAGATATAGCAATTTTCGAAGGTATATAATACTTTGTTTCACGCATTCTGTGGCATCAGCACGCATTATTATATCTTTCTACGTAACGTAAAATTATCAAAATTATGAACACACAATGGCCAAACACGAACACCTCACCGAAACTGCGTCATATCCTTGTCACTTCAAATTGAATTTCTAGGAGAAGGAACAACAAACACGGACAGAGATGCCATTTAATGCCCTAAACTTCATAAAAACACGGACAATAATTTAAAATAATGTTCTTAGGTGTGTTGCTGATTCAGCACGATCTGTGATAATTTAATGAATAATTTGGTTGATTGTGTGTCACCTGTTACAACTAGCTGACGGCTTAGCCACATGTCTTTGTCATTGAGGGGCTTCGTGTCGTTAAGAATTGGACATGTTATGGCAAGAATGAGAAGGATGTTTTTTTATAAAGTCACAACATAATTGTGCATGTAATCAATTCATATAAAATAAGCATTTCAACTTAATGGTGGAACCATATGAATAACATGCTATATCGTTATGAATATTGCTGCTAATGGTTCTCATGGGATTGTATCCTGTCTGTCCTGAGTTGTGTGAAATTTGCAACAGTTTCCAGGCATTGTATATATATCTATTATATGAAAATAACATTGTATTAACTTTTATTAGCTAAATTCGAGATTTTCATTTCAGTTGGTGACATTCTTCTTTTAATTAACACTGAAAGAAAAAAAGGAATGCATGTCTTTTGATATAGAAAAAAAAATGTTATCAAATGTAACTTAGAAGAAAAGCAAATGTCAATATTTTGCAGAACAAAATAAAATCCAGAATGAACACGTCCTTAAGCTAACAGTACGACCGGAGTTTCGTAAAACAAAATCTAACAGTTATATAAACGCCAACACATCAAACGATTGAACGATGTCATCCAATCCGAAATATATTGTACCAAAAAACTAATAATGAAATCATTCATATATGAAATTAATACAATCGTAATTATAAAGATGCATTCAACAAGAAATTTATTTAAGCATTGAACTGTTTGGGTATGGTATTTATGATCTATTTGATTGACACAGTTTTATGATTTGTTTGCTTACAAAGCTGTTTCATTCAAATATATCATAAATACCATACAAAACAGTTCAATACTTATATTTACGGTTTCTCTGACTCTTATGTTCCTTTTTAACTTATGATTTATATCTAAAATAAAAAATGCCGTCCTTATCGACAGTCCACACAATTTCGTTCAATAGTTTGAACAGCGTATTGTCGCGTGCTGATGGGCAAACAAAGTAGTACTTTGATATTTTAACAAACACTCTAATTTTTTTCCACAATTCAGTATCAATACACTTGCGTATGATATGTATATAGGGTGATTTAAGTTTATCAATAGAACCCTGAGCTGAAAGTTAGATTTGAAATTGTTTCGATTTTTCCCTGGAACAAATTTCGCGCAGGGACAAATACAGTGAACTCCGTAAATCCGACCTTGCCCTCCACGATGGAGTTGTTTTTGGAAGTTAATTCGAACTTTTCTCTTTGCTCATTTTGTGAAGAATCAATGCGTGAATTTATTTGTTGATTATATGGGAACCTGACAACAGCCGGTAGATTCTATTACAGCATCGTTATTTGACATGTTGTCAGAAACTGAGGAACCGTGGATGCGAGACGCATGAAACTGATAGCGTTTGAAGTGAGTGATCTTGCGACGGAGCACAGGTTCGTTACTAATGTCTGAAATGTTTTTGTGCGGTGTGACTCATATCAGTAGGTATGTAACATATGTGTCAGTAGGTCTATAGAATATGTGTATTTCAGACATTTGTAACGAACCCCTGTTGATCAGTGCAGTGTAAAAGACGATATTTCTGATAAATTGCATGAGCGTTAAATTGTTTCCATTGCCGGCATTGGTGATTTCAAACGATGTGCATTTTGTACAATATTGCAGGCCTTGGTCTTGTTTTCGTTGTAATAAAAGTGTTTTTTATTTTATTTTTAATTTTGCACATAAGTTTACAATGACATTGTCAAATCTCACAATGACCAGCGATATTTCAGCAGCCGTCATGTTTATTTATATTGGATATTGTAGTTCCGGTCAGTGTTAATACGCTAAGAATTATGTATCATGATGCATGGTAATTAAAGTCCCATCAACGACACAGCTTCCAAAGAGGCTATATAATGACAATGCCATGCAAATGTAAATATAATACTATTGAGGAATTATATTGCTGAGAAGTATAGCATCGTATATATGTTTATTAAATCAAAGGCGTCTTGCAATTGTAACATTAATATAAAATTAATTGTGAACTTGGGTCACGCATTCAAGATTATGCTTTGCACTACCATTACATTTTTAGATTCCATCTCCAATAGCAACGCCATCAATAGCAACCGTCGTCAATACCCATCGTCGTCAATAGCAACCGCCGTTAACTAGTTGACTACCGGCGGACATGCTTTTATCTATCTGAAACGAATAATTATACTTTTTTGCAATTATTTTCTCATTTTGGATGGACTTGTTTGTGTTAACGCTGGGCATACTATACATATACTGAAGTGTAAAAGGTAGTACATTATATTCATAATAAGCAATAATATATATATATATATATATGTGTGTGTACTTTTACTTACCATAAATATATTCTTAATTAATAATCCCTACTTTGCTGACGTTAATGAAAGGATTGTTTATGTTGAACTATCTATATTAATATTGTGTTCAATTTTTATCTAGAATGCAAGCGAAAGACAAGTTTTCTTAGTGAAGATACCGACAAGACATCACCATAGAAAATCTATCTTCAGAAAAAACGTGTCTTTCAATAACAAAACATTTCAAGGATGGCAAACACTGCTGTGTTAGACTGGCTATCCCTTGAGTATAATTATTTGAGAGCAATTCAATCTTTGTAAGTTTATTCAAGGTAGCAGGTGTGACCCATGAACATTTATCAACAATTAACAACTCATAATACAGTTTATTTTAAGATTAAGAATGTTTATGTTGTTGCTATGATGTTGGAAAATCAATATTAAGGCTTTGTGTATCGTATATTTCTGTACATGTTAAACATGTTTACTGTGTTGCCTGCTTCTCTGCATCGACACTCCCTTTTCTTAAATAATTACAAAATGTTATTTTTGGCGTTGATCTCAGCAAACACAAATATGTGATTTTGAGATAGAATTGTATGTTGAATATCTTGATTACAAATGAACGCTGACTGTTGAATATGTGGCCTCGCCTTACCCCAAAAATTGGGAGAAAAAAATGAATACACTATTTCTGAGAGAAATTACCTTTTATGTAGAAGTCATTTATTTTTATTTTAAATACGCAAAAATTGACAACACAGGGTTTCCAAAAATGCAGATTGATGAAGACGATAGGCAAGTTCTATAAACGCCATCATAGTTTCACTGGAAAATATATGCTATTTCTTTGTTTGATTTGAAGACTGATGTTTGTGATTTTTTGTTTTTGTTTAGTTGTTGTCACTGCACGAGTTCTCGATGTGAGGACGTGACATTACCCCGGATGTCGTTGATGAAGCAGAAGACTCTTACCCTTCTGTAACACCTGGTCTTATTCCTCTTGTGCGTATTCAGAAGAATCCATGCACATCATTCCTTTGTTCATATTTTGCCCTAGATTTATAGAACTTGAGTTCAGATTATGGTTTTGGTGACACTTAGGTTGTTGTTTTAACTACAATTTGTATTTGCATGCATTTTATATTTTCTGCAAAGCAATGCTCATCATTACCATGTATATATGTGTGAGGTGTATTTAGGGGTTGAGGAAGAATTCATGTTAAGTATAAGACCCCTAACTTTACTATATCTGTCGTCTTCAGTCGTATCTATTATAGTTTAGTCAGAGAAATTAGCATCATTCTTCTTGGGGTTTTCTTTAAATTGACACTTTTAGTCTCTTTGGATTTTTATTTCGCACATTCTTGTGGTGCCTTTCGGCCATTCGTGTTTTCGCGATACATGAGGCGACGGAACAATAATTATCACCGTGTCGCCTTTGTGTTAGATGGGTCAAAGAAGAAATAATTATCGCTTTATCGCAGCAAAGGGTTGATAATTAGGGTTCCTTCGTTCTGTCGCCTCTCAAGAGACGAATGCAAAGGAAAGAAGAGACGACAATTATACGGCGCAAATTAGCATCCCATAATATCAATATCGTCGGCTGTATTAGTGTACCATTTTTGTTTCTTCGTAGTGGTATATTGTTAGGGTAGAGAACAAGAAAAGCAAATGTGTGGAAACATCGAATGACCTTTTATTTTTCCACTTCGGCTCACACCACGAGATGACAATGAAACAAAGCAACTTGTCATCATTCCATTTTTTTCAGCTAGTAATTTGTGTGAAAATGAAAATATATTACCTCGAATTTCTGCTTTTTGTTAATGATTTGATGACAATGATACAATGGAGCCATTTAGCATTCCGTTATTTCATTTCATCAGCTATATTGCTTCGTTGTGTTGTTTCATGTTTTTGTGTGTTGATAGGAAACAGAACGAGATCCATTTATTACCGCTTCTACCCCTCGCTCAACACAAACGTATTATCTCCTCATGCATAGTACATCCCAAAGACATTACAGAAGCGTTGTGAATGACGTATTGGGCTTTCTAACTTTGGCAGATTCCATGACAAATATGAATCTGGCACAAGGTCAAAGTGTGACCATGTGACATGCGTTTTTATCATGCATTTGAAAATCTGTCAAAGTTCAGTTATCTGCCAGCACAGAGTTAAATAAATAAAAAAAAAAAAAAAAATATACAGGAAAGACAGTGTTTATAAAAAAAAATCAAAATGTTTGTATAACATCAGAAGCCTTCAATCGTTGTCATTAATTAATCCTTTTTTTAGACATTTCTTTTGCTATAAGGAATTGTCATCTCTGCTACTCAAACACACGGTGCTTGCATGTGCACAGTTTATATGATGCTCATTTGCTAGCTTGAAATATCACGATTTATCTAACAGCTATTCATGTTCACTGACTGATCAGCTTCAAAGGTTTATGATATATACAGATTGATGAATATTACGGGCAACCTTTATGGCTACCATCATGATAGCATTAGGAAACAATTCATGTATCAATTATGTACTTTTGTTGAGGTGAAAATATAAGGATACGGACCTTAAAAAATGATATTGACCTAGACGAATTCGAGAATAATATAACTTTTTGGGTTCATTTAAACACATGCATGAATTCGAAATAAAAGTCTGTTATTGCTATGTCGGATGCATAATACTGGTAAAATATTTAAAAAGAAACATGAGAATTGTCAGGAAGAAACTACTACATTTAGCAGAGATAGTTGTGACGTTACAATTGAAATGATGTAATAATAATAAAATTCAAAATTTATATAGCGCCCTATATAATTTGTCAAATCACTCTTACGCGATTAACAACACATGGATGACAGCATTAGCTATAACAGATAGACAAAAAACATACAAATCACAATTATACATTAAGGAAGAAGACAACTCAATATGCATATACATGAATATATAAAGGGTGCTGTGCATATGACGTCTGTGCAAAGAGCCTTAATGCAGACATGAATAGGTGTGTCGTTATATCCTTCTTGAATTTGGCCAGAGTATTTGCTGTTCCATTCAGTGTCCTGTATGTGTAAACCAAATATTTGTTCTTCAACCTGTATCGTACAGGTTTCCAGTGCAATGCATATTACACTGGTTACTCGTACTCGAAAGAGAGAGCACATCATACCTGTGCTATATCCATTGCACTGGTTACATGTACGATACAGGTCGCAATACAAAAATTTGGTGTATACATACAAGGCCCTGAATTGAACAGCTCCCCAGTGCATGTATCTACAGGAGCATGTTGCCCTGTATCAGCCGTCACGGTCACTGCTGTCGGAGTCAGAATCATTGTTGTGTGTCCGAAAATCTCGTACTGTGGTCAATGGAACCGGTGCTTTAGGAGGGGATCAGCTACGATGACCTTGGTCTGAAAAGTCAATGTGTGCTGACACTTTTGGGATAAGACGATTAGTTCCGTCTGTTCCTGATTACGCTCTTGTCGCTTATCCAGGTACTGATGTATATCAGCAAGCTTCCAGATATGGTACAGTGTATCATTACTGGCCAGTAGTTTGTCGACCATGTAAAATTGTGTGTCGTAAGCATATTGGAATAATGGGAGGAAAATTATTCAAATCCCTCCATTGAGGATATAATAGGAAATGTTTAACCCTCGGGCTGATGTCTCGGATAGACAACAAAAAACACCACCCTCGGGTTTGCTGTTTCTTTGTCACACCTTAAAGGTAAGGACACATTTTATTGGTGACTGACTATCGAAATTATTTTGGATGAGTAACGAATACAAATGATTGCAACGGATTTGTAACAGACAAACAAATTCAAACACAACAGGGTGCCTGATCAGGTTAACAGCAGGAGATAATACGGTTTATAAAGAATTGCAAAATCTGTATTGTAATGATGGTTAATCAAGCTGGGTTTGGAAGTGTCCGCCAAATGACCCTTCATCGGATTGCTTGGACGCAAATGTTGTCCTCATGATTAAGAGATTAGTTTTCATGTACTTGCTAGACCTAATCAAGTACAATAAACGCCGAGTAACACGATTCATGTGGAAAATATTTATTTTCAGAATCGACAATACCACGTACTGATAAAATATGATCTCACTATTCACTAAATCAGAGAACATGAAAACTAGAACATAATGGAAGAATTCGCTAAGCATCGTTTCGCCAACCATGAAATATATGGACAATCATGAAGTCTTCTGTTCCTATATGAGGAATAAAAAGGAAATTTCAACAATAATTGTGAATTTTAACAAGTTTAAATTTAACAGGTATTTTGACTGATAACCATTTCCTTATCTATGACAGTACAAACTCAGTAATTTGCAATAAGTGATTTTTTCCGAAAGACGAGAATGCTTGCTATTTTTATTGATGAATTTATTTATTTTTTCTTTGTTTTATATCTTGAACGCCAGTCATGGAATTTGGAGCGTTCTAGTCTGATTTTAAGAAAGCTAATTGAAAATAGTGTTCGCTTTCATGCTTGCATTTGAAAATAGCAAATACTTTGTGCTGACAAAGAGATCTTCTGCGAACAAGTCTTTAACAGGATATACGATTAAACGAACACATACAATTGTTTTTTGTATGGTTTACATGAAATACTAATCTTAGAATATATAATTAATCAGTTGCAGCTAAAAGGTCTAAACGTTGATAATATGAAACTTGATTTATAAAAATATTAATATGCTTTATTTCTGTACATGCTTTGGACACTTAAAACCATTATTTTCATATTGGGTATTGTTTCGCCAAGTGACTTTTTATAATTTGACCTTCTCGTGTTATATACACATATCAATCAACCATCACCCGTTAATTAACCTTTATCTTCCCTACGTTAACTGTTGAGTGAGCTAGGTAATGTCCTCGTCTCGGGCCAGAGGAAAGTGTATGGTATACTGAGAGAAATTGATGTTACATATGGTATATACTTGTACGTTTCCATACATACATTATGTACAACAGGTGGTCAGGTTCACCTAGCTAGGTTTGGAGATTACTTCCAATAGAGTGTGTATCCGATCATATTATGATCATGCCAATCTAAGCCGTGTAAACACCCGACGGATCTACACAGGTGCAAGATGAATCATCCATACCACAAGATGTCAAAAAAGGCTGGGGAAATTGAATTGAACAGTTTTATTAGTGGAGGAATTCAGTAAAAAAAAAAGTCGTATTAGTGGAGTAATTTAGTCAAACAGTCGTATTAGTGGAGGAATTGAGTAAAACAGTTTTATTAATGGAGGAATTGATTTAAAAAGTTGTATTAGTTGCGGAATTGGGTAAAAAAAGTCGTATTAGTGGAGGAATCGAGTGAAACTGTTGTATTAATGAACGAACTGAGTAAAATAGTCTTAGTATATGTTTTGTGCTCTTAAACAGAAGTTAAAAACCGTATTTAAGCTAGATTTCGCATGAAAGTGACGAAACTATTTTGTAATTCTGGAGTCATTATCACACTTTGCTTAAAATAAACAGACCACCAAGGAAAGTCAATCACAAGTACCAATCCTCGTTTTTGGAACTAAATTGTGCTGATTGTCTATTCATAATATTATAATTTAATGTAGATTAGAGTGATTTTTTTTTATAAAAACATATTCTGCACAGCTGACGGAAAAAAAGACATAATCACACCCGAATAGATCTTACTACATGACATTTGCACACAGTAATGTCGGTTCCAATAGCCGCAGAATCAGAGGCAAAAACATTAAGTAGTTACAAAACACATATTATCATTTAAGAAATGTATCGAGTAAAATTTCATAAAATATAATATTAAATCTGACGATATGTTTGTGTTCAGAATGCCGGGGAACCTCCTACTAGAGGTCGACGCACACCCTTTCCGCTTCCACACTTATATATATCACCGCCACTTTGAAGTGTAGAAATGTTTTCGGTGAATTCTGTATAATTCTGTTTTATCATGATAATGTACATATTAACTCCTGTTTGTGAATGAGACAAACAATGCCTCTTCTTAAACGCGTGATAAACATCCGACCCCCACCTATGACTTATTAACTTGTTCACCATGAGTAGTGTACCTACCTATATACACCTGTCATCTTTGACATTTTACAAAAACCGCAGCGTTTTTGTTATTTTCTATGACAAAGGACAACTACCTTTGGAGGAGTTTGTTTATAACAAGAATAGAAACAAAACCATCCTGTTATTCAATACTTTAATGATATTTTCGATAAGGGTTTAGAAAATGCCTATCCCAAGTCTTGTGTCATTGACATTTTACAAAACCTGCAGCCTATTTGTTATTTTCTATAATAACAGAGAGTTACCTTTGCAAGAATGTGTTTTTAACAAGAACGGAAGCACATCCATCGTGTTATTTAATATTTGAATACCATTTTACGATAAGGGTTTAGGAAATGTCTATTCCCAGTCTAGTTTAGCTGACATATTCATTTCATACCTACAGAGATGATTAATAAATATAACTACCTACGTATTTGGGCATAATTAAAACCAATTTTTACGACACAAAAATACATTTGAGCGGAGGAATATCCTGGAACATAGAATTGGAATCACGGTAGTCTAGTGGTAGGAGGCCGGGCTCGTGAACGAAGGGTTGCGGGTTCGAGTCACGTCACGGCACTGTGTTGTATCTTTGAGCAAGATACTTTACTCCATTTGCTCCAGTCTACTCAGCTGTAAATGAGTACGTGGTTGGGCAATGCTGGATTTGTTGAATGCTAGCTGTTAGCGCCGAAATGGCAGCACCGACTGTACGCTCCCCAGGGAGTTGAGAAAGATATTGGCGCGTTGCAAAGGCCTTATATCCACGGATAATACTTTGTGAACCGCTTTGAAACGATCTACGAGGTAGGTTGTGATAAAGCTGTATATCGGAACCTCGAATTATTATTATTATTATCAATATTCAATGATAAATGTATCATAAATCAGCCCCTGCATTCAGGGATATCCGCTAGATTTTGCAGTTGAAGTGTTTGTACCCCAGGGTAGGGCCATTTGTTCCTCTTTATTTCTTATTCTTCTTTTTCTTCTACCTCTTCTTCTTATTATTGTTATTATTAAGATTTAATTAGTAGCTTCGTGTCATTTACGACAGCACCGATAGCTTTAGGATCTCCATAACGGTCCCTGTTACATTTAGAATTCGATATTGATACATATATATATAAGAACATACATGTTTTGTGCCATACTCTCTGAGTTTAATACAGGCATAGTTATCGTTATATTTATAATATAATTAGTCAACATCACTAACTGTCCTTGTATGACACACACACATGTTAGTTAATTCAGTCGTGGAAGTTATTTACGAAAATCCAGAAAACAGAACCATTATATTTGCACTTCTTTTCTTATCTTAAAAATTATTTAATAAATATAGCGGCATGCACACGTATCTGTACGCTTTTCCAATAATAGAAATATTTACCGACTAGGTACATATTTGGAAAATCTGTGTCTTTATATGAACACAAATACAGTTCAGGTAAACAATTCTTCGGACAGGTAGATACATTGTAGATGAACAATCATCCAAACACATTGAACGGTCCCCATACTTTCAAGTCCTATGATAAGTATTATTTAAAACAACTTTAAGCAATAACGAAATTGAGATATGTTGTTCTAGTACACTCCACTAGAACCTTTGATATGAAGATAATATATTTGCAGTATAAACAGATAAATTATATATCGTTTATGTCTGAATTATACAAAAGGATTAATTATGTTAATTTTATTCGCTTTCTTGGGTCAAGCAGAAATTAATTTGTCTGTAGACCTTTGAGGCAGTTCCACTCATGCAAAACCACAACAAAAATTGTAAAACACTCTAACATATTTGACTGTACATAAAATTCAAAATCGAGAGTTTTTTCACCAATATTAATTGATAAATCATGTATATCGTTCAATGAAGCTCTTGAACCTCATAGGTAATTGGCATTTATTAATTCAAACACTTCCCTGACACTGTCTAGAATACTGTGACGGGTTCATTATTTTGTGCAGAAAGGTCTTACTGCTATGGGGCACCTGTTGTGGTCTTTAGGCTTTTATTGGGTTCGTTATGGCTTCTTTCATGTTTCGATGTCTCGCCAGGTTCCTGGTGTTACATCTCAGTTGTGTCGATACGGGAAAGGTCGATTCAAAAAAGAAGCTCTGTAATGGCGAGATCAATTACATGGAATGCTAAAATAGAGAAGAGGATGGTCAATACATTCGATTCATCAAAAATATTTTTTTAATTACAATGTCGAAAGCTATTCCCATAATTTTGTCATTCTGTCCTGTCGGCATCGTTTATAACATGTACCCGTTAAGTAGATTTTAGCAATAATATATAAATGGAAGAGAAATCCTCGTACAGAAGAAAAGTTTAAACAATAGGAAAAGGAAATAAGATATGCGAATGTCTCTAAGTCATTTACATATGCGATAGGTTCACATAAGCATTGAACAGCTTTCAGTTGGTGTCGATTTGTTCAAATAATGTAGGTATAATGTATCGTGTATCCTATTTTAAAGGAATAGAACAGCCATCGCCAAGGGAGAGTCAGTGGTAACCAACGTAACAATTATGACGTCATAATAATGATTACGTCAAAAATCGGTCCATTGCATTCATATCATATATGATTGCCAACCGAATTTGGTAGGGTTATATAGTGGCAATGCCATACGATGGTAAATATATAAACAGAAAAAAAATTAAGGGTAACTCACACTATGGCATTTTGATTTGTTTTTGATTTTGTATTTTGTTATTACAGGACAATGCCTATTTGAATAGAAATAACCTAAAACAATAAAAATTATACAAAATAAAATTCCTCCGGAGGACCGGTAATACGTTCCTTTTTCAGGATTTAAACATTAAATAATGATAGACCACATCATATATACGAGGCAATATCGCTAATGGTTTATCTGTTTTGCCTTTTTGGTACAGAAGCAGATTTTTTTTTCTAATGCGTAATCCGATGATAGGAGGTTAACATTGGATAGAAGCTATGTTACTAGGAATCGTATGGGAAATAAATCTAGCCCTGGGAAAAATGTACGACGTATCAATATTGAAGTAAGTAAACAAGAGAAAGACTGAACAGAACATCGAGGTGTCAACAAGACGGTGATTCGAACTTAAAATCGATAAAACTATGAAACAAGCAACATATGAACACGTCTTGTAAAACAGCGATAGTTGGTTTTCCTTTAAGTTCGAAATCAGAGACTTTACTGAGAATATATATCAATGTATAATCTTGGTTAAATCCAATATAAGTCACATTATCAAAGACCGGAATTTGTTACCTTCGCTAAGTTCAATTATAACACTAAATATCTAATTACCAACTTATATGCAGACGACAGCTTCGCAGTAATGGTTATCATGCAATGCCACGCACGTAATAATGCTACCACTAGAAAAAGAGAATACCGCAATGTAAAAAAGAACACAATTGAAACTCAAACTCCAAAGACAACGGGAAAACTATATTGTGAACAAAGGAAATATTTAAAAGGAGATCATCGAATAAATATCAGGGAAATAAGACCAGGTGTTCCGGAAGGGTAAGCGTTGTATGTTTCTAGATCACCTTCGCGTAATGCCACGTCCTCACATCGAGATATCCGGCAGTGACAAAAGCCATAAAACTCATCAATAAACATATTCATAAACATCGACCTTCATTCACACAAGGAAAACACATATTTGCATATAAGATTATGATCGCGATTATAAAACGTGTCCATAGTCTTCATCAACAAAAATATTTTCATATATTCTTATTATTATGATTTATAATTGGTACATGCGTCTCAAATGTTTCTCAATGTCTACATAATGTATTTGCTTGGAAAACTCCAGGACGTTACTGATATCGTCCAATGATAACTCCGACTGCGATTACGCAATATCCGACATTGTGGGTTGTTACAGTCTTCCGTGACTCGGATGTCCCTATTAAAGCTACTGGACAACTGTTGTATTGACACGAACGCTATCAACGAAACTTATCACAGCTATTATCTACCCTTTAACAGCACTGTCAATTTGTACAGGTTGTTTTCAACCGCGATATGGTCTGCATTTAGCTTCTATGATTGACCTTCGCTTTTGATTAACGCCTCCCTTGAGAGAGAGAGTTGAGTCATTCTAATTACGTAAAACAGTATGCAGTCCAATCATAAGGATAAGGGATCGGCCAGGAAATGTTAATAGTTGACAAATAAAAAATACAAACATACAAAAAATGTATGAAGGTGCTTGAGTGTTAGAACAGGAGGGGAAAAGGATGATAGAAGTACAAAAAACGTATGCTATAGTGTCATCATATTAAGTTGTGGCCTTTTTTGTAGATTTACATGTAAAGAAAAAAAAATCACTTCATTACTAAAACGAATCAACAATCAAGACAGAAATACCTTGGGAAGCCTAAACATGACAGTAGGGCACATATCTGATGGTGGAGCCAAAAATCCAATGTAAAAAAATCATATTGCTTGTCTCTTTAATGTATATAGATTAACTCAGAGTACATGTTTACAATGCGTTCTTTTATCATGAGGGAAGGCAACATATCAACAAAATAAGTTCGTATATACCAGGGTCACTTGTATACTTGTTACCTGTTATGTATGGTTTATTAGAAACTTAGACTTGAGGAACTATCAGGAGTTGAGATGCTTTATTCAAGTGGAGCCAGAAAGAACTCAGGGCATTTGACTTTCTAATAGCAGATTGTACGCCATTCCACAACGTAGCCGAAACCCTCCCAAAGCATCTGTTTCCGTAGGTCACAGTACGAGATTTTGGGACACACAACAAAGATTCTGACTCCGACCGCAGTGATCGTGACGGCTGATACATGGTAACAAGCTCATGTAGGTACTGAGGAGCTGTTCCATTCAGGGCCTTGTATGTGGTACTTTAGTTCTGGATCTCATAAATCATAAATTAGGGGTCATGGTCGAACTTCACGACATTGGCAGATCACACAGAACCGGTCCGCCATCACCCGGTCGCCCTAGGGATATAATAGTACGGTTTCTCTCATACCGCACTAGAGCGGCAGTGTATGACGCTAGGTCCCAATTATGGCATAAAGATTTCGATCTCAGTAAAACGTCAGACGGAGCTGGACACCCGGGCATATATATCAATGAAGCGCTCACCAAACAGCGCGCCATCGTATTCGCGAAAGCCAGACATTTAAAGAAAGCAGGCCTCATTCAAGGTACGTGGACCCGTGACGGCAGGATTATCATTCGAGATACACATGGTGCATGCACACAAGTCACCTCACTTGAGGAACTATCAGCGTATCCCGACCCACCGACCAGACCCAGCAAGCCCAGTACGTATACTCGGCCCAGGACAACGCTACAGGATAAACCGAAAATATCGCCTAAACCAAGCCACACTCGGTCCACCACCCCTTTCCGTGAATCCATCCCTCAACGCTCTGCATCTGGTGACAACATATATCGGAAACAGGGTAAGCGTCAGCAACACATGAACATGTTTGCTGCACTCAGCCCTGACCCCCAGTGCTCTGACAGTAACACTCAGTAGTCCCTTAGTACTTGAGTAACTTTCATGTACGTGCAGAGACGTATAAAGACGTGTAATTTGTCTATAAGTATATAATATGAAAATCATGTCAATACATCTATAAGTATATCGTATTAGGTAAGGTATGTTAGCTTTGTGTATGCATTAAAAAATATTATGATATATACATGTATAAGTTATGGAACACGTGTACCTACAAGTGAGTATGTTTTTATATACATATAAATTCATGCAGCTGCTGGTATCATTCTGATACATTCCTATGTATCTGACACCCCCTCCCCCCTCCCCACAGCCACGCATGATCCGACTTGGATTTTGATTACCAATGTGTTATAATATATGTCAACTTGAATGATAGCAGTTACTGTATGCGTATTGAAATATCACTACTGTGTGAACGTGAATGAAATGGACTAGATACATTAAGCGACTGACTGGGTGTGTAGGTGTGTGTATATGTATACAATTCAGTATTTAACCCATCTATGTGTTTATAGCAATGTACATATGCAAATGTTTAAAACTAAATATATTTATATGTATCCAAATACATGTAATATTGACGTTATATACATATACTTTCAACCCTGAAACAATCCTATAATACTACGAATTTAATCAAAGTAACTATTATTGACTACGTATAGTCCTTTTCAACATTCATGTGAACTTACCCCACTTCGGCACCCCTGGTTTCTCGATGAAAATATACATATTAAATCCTGACTCGGTACTGGTACCAAACACGTGGTCATGTTTTGTTATGAACTCCTACCATTAATTGGCTGTATCGGCGGTTTGAACTAATTCTAATCGGAACCCCTCTGTATTATACACCCACGGCTATTACTATATGATTTTTCCGCATGTACCACGTAATTGCAAGCGTGCATACTCTTTATCGGTTGAATGTTTGAATGTGTTGTAAATATAGCTATAGTAACGTGAGTGTCCTAATGACAATGAATGGAAGGCTGAGAATGTGTCTAGGTCCAGCGCTGGTGTAAGTATGTTGCTATGTTTGTTCTTGTATGTACATATTGTAAATAGTGACTGTCCCTATAATTATCCTATCATTTCAAACATATTTTCATTGAAGTATCACCTGCATACATTTCATATATTCACACTTACTAATCTTTTGCTATTGATTTATAATCGAGAACCAATGTCAACAGATCTTGTGTATAATGTTGCTGTACGTCATGCCTACCACATACTGTTAGAAACCTCATATCATTCATCAATATTGATAACGGTTAGGATAATCTTAGCTGATTGTAGCATGTGTGTGTTTGGTGTGACGCATAGCATAATATCACTTACCAAAATGAAATTGTTTTTTTCATATCTACACAGTTCACATGGAGAGAATATTTTTAATATAATATTTATGCTTATCATCAAAATTAAACTTATTTTACTGTGTATGGATATCCATACCAATCCCGGTCCTACAGGTAATATGGGAAATTACTCACTCATTGAAGACATCAATTGCACATTTGAATATATGCTCACTTAGAAATAAAACTGATATCCTTGAGACTGAACTTGCTGATCATGACATCATCTGCCTTACGGAAACTCATCTCAATGACTCTATCCCTGACGATGCTATTTCTTTATCTGATCACCCTCATATTTTCCGTAAAGACAGACTTGATAGAAGAGGTGGAGGAGTTCTTATTTATACCAATGACAAAAGTATATCTAAAGGGAGACTAGACTTAGAGAAAGCAGATTTAGAAATCATTTGGATTGAAATTACCCTGAGTCATAAAAAAATACTGTTAGGTTGCATCTATAGACCCCCAAACTCTGTTGTGGATTATTGGAGTACACTTGATGATGTCTTGGATAATATCACTGAACTTGGTAAAGATTATATACTTATTGGAGACATCAATCAGGATATGCTAAACGTACAACCAAATTCTCACATCATGCGGATTATGACTAAGTTTGGCATTACTAATATTATTCACGAACCTACAAGAACTACTCCTACCTCTTCGACATCTCTCGATATTATTATGACTAACAATACTGATATAGTAAAAAATTCCTCTGTCCAAACTCCAATTTGTAGTGACCACAGTACAATTAGTTGCAATATATCTTTCAAAACTCATAAGAAATCTGCATATAAAAAGACAATTATGTACTTTAGTGATACTGACTTTGTTAATGCTAACATCTATTTATCTAATATTGATTGGGATACATGTTTGAATGAAAATGTTGATATAGAGACTATGAATAATTTTATTTCCAGTGAAATTCATAATTGTATTGAAAAATATGTACCACATAAAGTTGTCACTATTCGTCCAAATGATAAAGTCTGGATGAACAATGATATTAGATTACACATTAGGAAACGAAATCGTCAACATACCAGGGCCAAACATACTAATACTACTGCAGCCTGGCAAAAATTTAGAGATATGCGAAACACAGTTATTGACCTTGTAAGAGAAGCTAAGC
Organism: Mizuhopecten yessoensis; assembly: GCF_002113885.1. Taxonomy (NCBI): domain Eukaryota; kingdom Metazoa; phylum Mollusca; class Bivalvia; order Pectinida; family Pectinidae; genus Mizuhopecten; species Mizuhopecten yessoensis. The sequence goes on from NW_018408080.1 coordinate 84,925, forward strand.
AAAAATATCTACTTAAACTCCAAAATTCCCTTATTGACAAATCTATTCCTCCAGGTAAGTGGTGGCGGGTTGCAAAGTCTATNACATCTTTATGATTGTATTCTACCATATTTTAATAATGATATTAATCCTCGCCTTAGACATCATAGAAACTTTATTGTTCCCTTGTGCAGAACCAACTTGTATAAAAATAGCTTTTTTCCTAGAATGCTGTCTCTATGGAATAGGCCAGACTGTATTTTTCCAAAACTCACTACATTGAGCCAGTTAAAACTGGAATTACTTAAGGAAAGCACATACGTTTTGCAACCATCTAACTGTACGGATATTTTTAAATACGGTGGCTCCAGGAAGTTGAATATAACTTTATGTCAACTACGGAATAAAGTCAGCCAATTAAAATCAGATTTATATAATGATCATCTTACAGATAATCCTAAGTGTGACTGTGGTTTTATTATTGAAGATGCAAATCACTTCTTCCTCAATTGCCCCAAATATATAGATGAAAGACAAGTTTTATTCAATGCTTTATCTAATTACAACGAAATTGACAACATCATCTTAAATACAGTTACTTTCACTACGGGTGATATGAACCTTAGCAGTGAATCAAATAAATTTATTCTCTCATGTGTTCTGGAGTTTATTGACAAATCTGGAAGATTTTAACTTAAACTATACTAAAAATTACATTACAATGTGTTTGTATTTGCTATGTTATAACAATAACTCTGGTGTAATTGGGAAGGATGGCACTATGTATAGTGACAGTGTCTTTGAAGTGCCTCCAACCAAACACTAGGCTATTAATAATTGAAGTAAATAGACTATATTAATTGAAATGGTAAAATCTATGATATTCTAGTTACATGTATTATTTTTTGTGAACATGTATTAAATGGTTCTAGTATTCTCCTATTAATTCGAACATATACTACATCTTCTCTATAATACTCTCTCTCTATATATATATATGTATATATGAATGTATGAAATGTGTGTATTTTCTCTGGAAAGGGCTTTTATAGGCAATGCCTGTGCCTAATCCAATTGTAATTTTTTTGAATACAATAAAATTGATTTGAAATGAAATTGTATGTGTAAACCAGAATTGTGTAATGCGACCTGTATCGTACAGGTAACCAGTGCAACGCATAAAGCACAGGTATGATGTGCTCTCTCTTTTGAGTACGAGAAACTAGCCGTGCTGTTCTAGACCCTCTGCATACGACTAGTTAGTTTGTCAGATATACCATAGAGCAGGGCGTTACCATAATCCAACCGAGAGTTAACAAGTGTATGCACCAAAATCTTGCATGCATCTGCAGTTAAAAACTGCCGAATACAGCCGATGTTCCTGATCTGGTCGTTACAGGATTAAACAATAGCGTTCACTTGTTTATCGATGTTCAGTGAACTATCAAAGTATACCCCTAGGTTTTTAACAGCTGGAACAGTCTCAATAGTTCGGGCACCAACCTTGAGCTGGAGAGCCACTGTTTGCTGACACTTTGGGGAAAAGACGATTAGTTCCGTCCTTTCCTGATTAAGCTTAAGCATTTTGGCGTTCATCCAGATACTGATATATGTCAGACAAGCTTCCAGACTTTCTGAGACTGTATTCCAACTGCCCTGTGGTTTGATGACCATGCTCATTTGTTTGTCATCGGCATAGCAATGATAGCGAAGGCTATGGCGACGACAAATATCTCCAGTCGGTTTGGAGTACATACAATATTTTCGGGGTCCTAACACCGACCCTTGAGGAACCCCGAAATCTAGTACTTTGTCATGTGAGGCGGAATATCCGATGGCAGCACACTGTCGTCGTTCACTCAGGTAAGACTGTATCCAGCATAGTGCGGTATCAGTCACTCCATAAGAGTATTCCAGACGTTTATAAGTTTGCCATGGTCGATGACGTCAAATGCAGCTGACAAGTCCAGCATGACAAGCACCGCTCTGCAATCGTTATCCAACGCAGAAGCTATATCATTATTTACACGTAAGAGGGCCATCTCAGTAGAGTGTCCCATGCAGTATAGGCCGATTGCATGTTGTCATGGAGACTGTTTGCATGGAGATGAACCGCTAAACGCCGGGACACAACCTTCTCCCAAGATCTTAGACAGAAAAGGCAGATTGAAACTGGGCGGTAGTTTTTCGACTCCTCCTTGTCCATTGCAGGCTTCTTTAACAGTGGTCTAACATGTGCCTTCTTGAAACATAATAAAACCTTTGACTCAGACAATGATTTGTTCATGATTGATGTAATCAAAGGAAGCAGTGCTTTAAGACATTGCTTTAATAGGTCTGTAGGCATTGGATCAAGCTCACAGGACTTCGATTGCGAGGTCATGATAATGTTGCGCAACTCGTCCTGGGTTGTTGGTGAGAGCTTTGCCAATGGTTCCCCATCAAATGCAATGTCAGCAGTCATGACAGAGATGTCAATGTCAGCAGAGGCGTTCACTTCGGCAATATGTTTCCTTATTGAGCTGATTTTATTCAGAAAGTAATCACTGATTTGCTTGTCAAGTCTTTATCAGAATTATAGCTTGGTAGGATAATTTCATCTTTTTGTCCCATTAGGTTTGTGATGAGTCTATAAAGCTGTCTATTATCCTTACCGAATTCTTCGATTCTTTCCGAATAATAAACCTTCTTTGACTGAAAGAGTAGTGTACCAACTAGCCGACATTGCTCTCCATAAATCTGTTGGTGAAATGTTAATTTGGTCTGTCGCCACTGTCTCTCTGCTTTTCTACGGTTCTGTTTTTCTACGCGTAGATTTTCTTTATACCACAGGGCATTTGGTCTCACAGTTATCATCTTAGTTTGCATTTGCAGAGGTGCGTGTTTCTATATAACGACGTATATACCAGATGTGTATGCTTCAACAAGATCATCAACCTCGGCTTCAGTAGATTGAAGGGCGGAACAAGACTGAATGTCATTGTTGAAATCTAGTATTGAAATTTCGCGAAATTTCCGGAAGCTCACTTCTTTCCTTGCACGAGCTGACTTACTACAATTCAGTGTTGTGTGGACAGTAAGATGATCACCGGAATGGTTCCCCTTTACATCACTTAGACATGGATCAATGACTGAAATAGCTCCATGAATAACTGAGTTATCTTCCCGCGTTATGACCACATCCAGTGAGTGGCTATGGGGGTGTGTAGCTTATGTCACACGCTGAATCAGACCCCAGAAAGCTAGTAGATCAGAAAACTGGCGAGCATCAACATTAGATAGATCGTCTAAGTAGAAATTTAGATCAACCGTGATATTTCGGAATGCATTCTGTTGAGATGGAGGAGGCCTGTAAATGATACACAATCTAAATTGTTTATCACCAGCAATGACAGAACAAGTCATGTGCTCAAAGTGTGTGTATACATCATCATGGCTGGAAGAGAGATGTCTCACACTTAGGCCTTTCTTAAACAGAACAGCCACCCCAGCACTACGTTTGCCGAGTCTAGCATTGTGGTGGAATTTATAGCATGTTGGTATTAGCTCTGCTAGGACCTGGTCATCGATATCTGAACCTAACCAGGTGTCGTTCAATGCAAGAATGTCAATGTCCTGAGATGTTACAAAATCTCCGATGGACAATGACTTATTCTTCACTGAGCGACGGTTTCAGGACACTAAATTCAGAGGAATAACTGACTTACAGTGACCAGCTGTTGTTGGCGTGATTACATGTAAATTCTCGTACAATACTGATGATGTCGGAATCCGTGTGGAAAAATCGTTACGAGAATGCACAATAGTGTCGATGTCCGATACTTCTGTAAGTGCAGTGTGGCCCTGCAAGAAAGAGTGCGAGGCGGCCAGACCATTTGTAGTGAACAAATGGATGAGGTTATCAGTGTTCAGACCAGAGTATGTACAGCCACTGGTTCCGTTTGATTTAACATAGATAACACTTAGTATTCGCCTATAAGCACCCTTTTAAACATATATGAATGTACAACTTCTAGTATTTCCAACATGAGTAAAACAAGAAATAGTAGTACAACAGTATAAAATGTCAAGAGCATATCTACCAAATTTCTGATTCTGATACCGATACTGGAAGGGGACTCACTCACATTGCAAATGGCATCAGAAAATTACTACAAACGGCATTAGAAAGTTTTAGTCAGAGTAATAACGTTACTTTTCTGAACTGTTATCAAGAATCATTAAGTCAAAAAATAATGCTGATATTGATCTTAAGTACTATAAAGTATTTGCAAGTATGCTGCAGGCCTGCTGTTGGTCCCACATTTCATGCGTGCCTCTTACATTAACGAAAGATGACACATTTGTGACAAGATGTCTCTTACAAATCAAAATTTGACGATGCAAAAACTTTTTCCTTAAAAATGTATTGATATATTAACTTTCCAGAAGAAAAACAATATGTTTCACGAGCAGATGATCGCGTTTATATAAGCAAGAATGAACAAAAGAGTGACCTAACACCCATTCACCTTTGTCATTTGATCTTCAGCTAATGCGACACAGTGTTCTGTCTGTAACCGACCCTTTTAGAGCATCTAAATAGTTTTTTTCTTCTTTTTTCTTTATCATTTATCAACACTCTTTTTAAATATCAGCTGGTCTATAAAAATACGTTTTCTGCTTCATCATCATCATCATCATCATCATCATCTGAATTATGAATCTGAATCATTCTGCTCGCGTCATATAAAATACAGATTTATGTTCATAACTGATTGTTTTGGAGTATCTGGACTTTCCAAATTTCACGCTTAGGAAGGGTTTGTTTGTCAGCTTTACCTCTCATCCCTACTTATTCAGGGTAAGGCTGCACACCCAAATGACCAGATAAATAGCTATCAGTGCAGACGACATGGGCCAGGGCAACAGGATTTCTTCACTGATATCATTGAACTCATTTTAATGATTGCAAAAGAATCTTTAGACCTTACTAAATGTAATTTGAATTGCTAACGTGGAAGTTTGAAAATTGAAATACCAGTTGTTGGCTGTACCTTATTTTAGCAATTTCGTTGGAATCTTCCAGGTTCACAGTTAAGCATCCTCGATATCCAGGGGTTACGCTCACGTTCGCTCTCTTCACCCCTGGAATATGTCATGGCAAAATGGAAGGCTCTGTGTAAGCCACCTTGTTGATGAGACAAGAAGACTAGCAGGATCCGTTGATGTACACCAAAAGAATATCGCGGTCACGTAACGGTAAAAATTGTCAGGATTTGAAGTTGGGCGTCCCTCTTTTGTAATCTTCAAAGGACATGTATCAGCATAGCGTTTGGTCAGTTGTTTTTTACCTGAGACCAGTCAAAGAGCAATATATATGTACCTTCAATTTTGCCATGGCATATTCCAGGGGTGTAGAGAGCAAACGTGAGCGTAACCCTTGGATATCGAGGATGACAGTTAAGTAGCAACACGTCACCGGAACTATATCGGTAAATCAAATGTTAGCTACAATGTAGCATGTTTATCGTATGGTTATTTGTTATCTTCTTAAAGTACAACTTGTAGGGAAAAAAAGGGTGTGCTTCATCAACATCCAAGTCTAAATAGATTATGAAACCCGTTTTCACGAATGTCACATTCCAGCATCACTTTAAGGATTGCAAAAACCATAAAACCTTGCTCAACAGATATCTTTTTTATTGTTAATATGTAGCTTTGAATTTAGAATTACCAGTTGTCGGCTGTAATTTATCTTAGAACTTGGTAAGATTCATCCTGTGTCTAATCTCTTTATCTAATAGAGTATAATCTGCTCGAGGGCGTCGGTTAGGAGTTGTGAGGTATCAACTATTCTGACCAGTGGTCAGATAATTGTCTATGGTTTCAACACATTTTATTGTATTTACAAAAGCATTAGACAACAGGCAGTGCCTATATAAGTCTTCTCCCGAAAGACTTGAAAGACTTGAAAGATAATTATCTTGCTATGGTATGCGTTTTGTTTGCTGACAAAATACAAACTGATAGGAGGACTTGCTATTGATGATATTTAAATCAATCGACAGTATAAAGAATGTAACCCAGAAGAGCCTTTCATGTTCTTGGCATGCATTCGTCATGGTTAACGAAAGTATAGAGAAGCCTTTTTCTAATTTCCCATTCTGTTAAGATAGAGCTGTCCAGGGTATGAAAAGGGTGTAAGAAATGTCTATCGTACACTCCATTTCACATCACATAACGTCACAATGTCTCAACAATGACTTGGCGTTACGAATTTGAAAAACTCAGATGCCGCAATGCAGAATAGGCTACGTGATAAAATTAAAAACTTTTCGATATATTTACCGTGAACTTTAGAAAGATGAGATTATTTTTTTCTGTCCAAACATTGTTTGCAAATATGGGGTATGCTAAATATCGCTGATAGATTCGTTATCGTCAAAAAAGCTGTCTTCTGAGCTTATTCTGGCAGTTGGAATGAGAGAAAACTACTCTTACAAGCCCAGGGGTGCAGAATAGGGAAATTCCAACCTCTGGATTTCAAATTTGGCAAAACCCTCGGCCTCTAGCCTTCACCCTTGAGCATGAAATAGTCTTATGTTTTTGCATACCATGTTTCGGTAGAACAGGTAGTGGTTGGAAATACATTTGGTTCTGTTAACTACATTTACGTAGCCCAAAATATCTGCTAATGAGAGAAGGTTGAAAGGGATACAAGCACTTTAAAAGCCTAAACGAGGAATGATTTTGTCGTTGTCAGAGAATACGTTTCGATTTTTTTTTTTTATATCAGTTACTACATCAATCTAGATTTAATAATGACTCTCAAAGCGATAAGTGTAGAGTGTTGGTGTTGTTAGATGACATTAACCGTGTACTCCTGTGTTTTTGACACATGATGCATAAAGCACACTCTCTACAGAAGTGGAGTAGAAATTGAAAGTCGACATGACCATGTTAAATGGATGAAAGGGAAACATGAAAAGGCTAAGGGTAATGCAAAATCAGTCAACGTCTTTATTTGTCGGTTAAATTTGCATTATTATCACTTTCATTTATCAAATCAGATTAGCACGTTGTTAATACGTTGGAAGTATACGCGCTTATGATATCCGTTTGGGATGGGGATTTACCTGCAGATATGTCCAATGCGTTCGCTCAGGAAACCACGTTGTCGGTGCATGTCTTATGTAACTTCATGGTTAAAAGCTTTGATGATCAGCTAATCTTATTGAAAATCGAGTATACAACTAAAACAAAACATTAGTTGTGGATTCGTTGAGGGACCATTCCTTCCGGCCAGTAAAGGAAAACAGACGTCATGTCGAATGAAACAAAGTCGCAGTACAGACGGGTTTGATTCAAACAGTAATTGCAAGCATGTACTACTGATAACGGTGAGACACTGCAGAGCTTGTAGACTGGTTTCGTGGTCACACTAGCAGGATCTTGTTCAGCTGACATATAAAAAAATATAATTGAAGCATGTCGGCTGGTCAACAAATAAAATGCTTCACTATTGCAACATGGCGACTACTACGCCTCTTTCTCAGAAATGCAGTCACCCTTTTTTCAGATTGTTGGTTTTACCGGTGTAAAATACTGAATATTTATTTCTAACGTGGGTATAGCAATTTATTATATGTAATAGCGCATGTTCATTTGATGGAGTGCTACAGTCGTCAGACTTTAATGCTACAGTTCGGTCGTACGTGATAGACGTATTAGGATACAATCAGGCAACCATAAAACTCTACGACGGTAAAGTATTACTTAACATTGTGAAGTCATGAGGTAGAATCTACTGTCTTATGGCATCACCGATGATTCTTAGAAAGACGAAACAGCTGTTTGGAACATTGTTTGTTTGGCATGCTGTATCTATTATCAGATTGTGTGTATTAACATGCATATGTATGTGTCTAGCGTTCGTCGATATGTGATATACTTTGCTTGTGGTTTTCCATGTCCCAGATGTTTGCCTAGATCGTGGTGGCCGCAATTAACTCTTTGCGTAGTGGCACGGTTCAAAATATATGCACTTTCTTATTAGAATTTTGAAATTTGCTAGCACTTTTCCTATTTGAAATTCATTATAATTAAGGATTATTGTGTCATGAATGTTTTATTTTGTTGACACCGATCAGGTTTATGTTTCAAATAGTTCTGAACCATTCACACTAATAGTGTAAAAAAAATATAAGGAAACTTTTTTTTCTACTTTGGCCAGATTATGAGGTAATAACTCCGGTGTAAATTGAATGGAACGCGAAGCTTTAATTCGTTATTTTTCATTAATCTCAAACACTATTCCATATATGGTCATAAATATATATATACGTTTGAAGCTAAAGTCCCATAACCAGATCAAACCCACTTTACGTATTTTTGTGTTGATCTTCATTTTTTTATCGCATTGTTCAAAACCACCTCGCAATATCACTGCAATGTCACATGACGCTTGTAGCAGGCGAAACAAACACCGGTATCAGTTTCTGTGACAAGGCGAGGATACAAATCATGAAACGAATCATGATTTTTGTCAGCATTACAAATAAAAAAAAAAGGTGGAAAAAAAGTCGAAAACGAAATAAGATTCTTTCGTCATCGCAAAATGAAAATTTGAGAAGAAAATACAATGTAAAAAAAGAAAGATGATTTTACAACATTGCTAGTAAAGAATTTCTGACAAGAAAATGTACTCCATTAATTAATAACGGAAAGGCTCTCTCACAAGATGGATTGTTAATGGATGCAGGTCAAATATAAAGATAACAACACATTGTGGTTTATTTACAGAGTGTTTTTTTTTATATAAGTGTTGATAACTACGACATCAGGAACATACAAATAAATACTCGGGCATAGTGATGAACCGATGGCAGGGAAAACTATTTCTTTAAACCGGAAGTGATTCCGGGAAATATCGAAAGGTCATTGCTATACCAAATGTATAATAAAATTAGGAGCAGGAAACTTTGTCCGGACCTGTAGGCCTACCAAAAAAAAAAAATTAAAACGGAACCAAAAAAAAATCATAAGTTTTTTGAGTCTATTTAATCTAGGTAAGGTTAATGATGCATTTACTTACGTTCAAAGCGGGCAGAATTTTGTTCTGGTTTAAAAAACTAAAAATCATCAGTTCTAAAATTGAATAATACGGACTGTTATAAATAGCGACATAATTTTAAGGATTGAAATCAATGATAAATCATGCTTATCCGTTTCATTACAATCATACACATGGGTCATTATACAATTATATAATTATGATATTTATATTATTTATAGATATATATTTTTATATATTTATAGACATAACAAATCTACACATGTTCAATAAGAAGCATTGATACATTAATAAACCAGCAAGTATCCCAATATTAAAGGCTTTTTGAACCGCACCACATATCGGTACCGACTTCAAAGCACTGTGATTCCCGCTATTATTTCTCAAATCGTATTTTTGAGATCAATACACGAAGGAAATAAAATCGCAAAATTAAAAAAGAAACTCGCAAATATTCAAACAGACGCATTAACACAGGGGAATCATATGTAAGTCCTGAATATCAAGTGTATATATACATAGCCGCGAAAATACGTATTCAGTTTTCCCGAAATTAGAGTGACATTCCTGTCCTAAATACACAGATGAACAATCACGTCAAAAAATATATTTTAACCATAATGCAACACGGCCGGAAGTAGTGCGGATATGTGGCGTGGCACTTAAAGGATACCAGTCAGCTTTGATGCTGACACCGAGGCGAGCTTCCATGTTCAAACATAGAAATACAGATTCCAGTTATGGGTTTTAAACCAAGATTGCGTCATTCGGATTATATGCCAATTATTTATGTCTGTAATAATCTTTAAATATTAGAACAGAGTGTCAACATTGAGGACTAAGTGAGAAAGTTGACAGAAGACGAAAACTCTTTAAAATAATTCGTCACATGTGATATAGTGTAAAATGACACGGCAACCTAACAAATCTAGCATCCGAATGACAAAACCTGCAGCTTAACAGTTAAAACGGTTGCCAGGATGTGAATAATCCGGAATATCTCATCACATTTTGATAATGCATCATTGATATATTTTATAAATATTTTCTTCAATAGAAAACAATGTTATTGACAAATACGGCCATAAGTTATCAAACAGATAAGGCGATATTATCGGGACCCTTCTGAATATATACGGATAGACAGTGTGACACAGTAAGTACTATTCTGATCCTTCTGAATATAAACGGAGCGTCATTGTGACCCAGCCGGTACAATCAGAAATTATCTGAATTTAAACGGAGCGTCAGTGTGACCCAGTCGGTACAATCACACAAATTATCTGAATATAAACGGAGCGTCAGTGTGACCCAGTCGGTACAATCAGAAGTTATCTGAATATAAACGGAGCGTCAGTATGACCCAGACGATATTATTAAAATGACTCTGAATAAACACGGAGTGTCAGTGTGGCCCCAGTGACATAACCAGAATCAATTTGAATATAAGCGGAGCGTCAGTGTGACCAAGACGGTATTATTAAAATGTTTCTAAATATACACGGAGCTTCAGTGTGACTTAGATGATAGAATCAAGTCCTTCTGATTATAAACGGAGCGTCAGTGTGACCCAGTTGGTGCATTCGGTATCAATCTGAATGTAAACGGATCTTCAGTATAGCCCAGATGATATAATCAAAATTCTTCTGAATATACAGGAAGCGTTAGTATGACCCAGTCGGTACAATCAGAAGTAATCTGAATATAAGCGGAGCGTCAGTGTGACCCAGACTGTACTATTTGAATATTTCTGAATATGTAAGGAGCGTCGATGTGACCCAGGTGATGTAATCAGAATCCTTCTGAATATAAACGGAACGTCAATGCGACCCAGACGGTACTATTCAAATATTTCTAAATATATTAGGAGCGTCAGTGTGACCAATACGGTATTATTCACATATTTCTAAATATATTAGGAGCGTCAGTGTGACCAAGACGGTATTATTCAAATATTTCTAAATATGTTAGGAGCTTCAGTGTGACTCAGACGGTACCATCATCTTTCTTTATATACACGAAGCGTCAGTGTGACCAAGTCGGTACAATCGGAATCCGTCTGAATATGCATGGAACGTCAGTATGACCAAGACTGTACTATTCAAATATTTCTGAATATGCAATGAGCGTCAGTGCGACCAAGGTGGTAGTAGTGGAAATATTCAGAATCTTGTCGAAACCCAATTGTGATTCAGGAAGTAGCATTATAATAAAAAAAACAAGGTGCGTTAGTGAAAAATGCCAATCGATGTGTGATAGTCAATAATATTTGGAAATGTCAAAAAAAAAAAAAAAAAAAAAAATTGTAGTTGTATCGGTATCAGCATATATTTTCTGTTTGCATTATCTTCAATTTAAAGAGGAATTTTTGTGACCATAAGGATTTGCAAATTATTGAGTATAAGAGTTACGCCGATCAGAAAACGGGAAACACTAAAGTAGGTCATATCGATAAGCATCGGGTTTTCATCATATGTAAAATCAGTTAAGTCTTACGTTCGTCTCTCCTGTAATGTAACGTGACCAGATTTAGAACATTTGAAAAGAAGGCCGACAATCGACGCGTGCACATGCATTCCACTTCCGGCGATCATATAAGTGGAATGATGTTGTAAAAGTATTTAAAACTATGGTCACTTAAGGTTATTTATTTTTTTGAGATTGTTGGGGGGGGGGGGGGGGGGGGGATTTGTTGCCTTTTTTTTAAATGTCGGTATTCTCTTTCTGTAGTCCAACTGTCTTTTAACGCACATATATATACAGTATTTTCTATTCGTACAAGTGGTGATTTTTCTGTCACAGACGGATTATTCGGCTTGGTTTGACGGACAGAAATCGTGCCCTGTCTTGCATACTTGACCGATACCGACAACATTACACATATGGATTCTAAACTTGCCGTCAGGCGCCGACCCTAGTGACGTAGTGACATAGGTATAGGTATACTACGAGATTGTAAGTTCGAGATGAGAATTGGCAACGTCGCCATATTTCCGTTTGAAATTGACTCTGTCAAGAATCAGCTTATATCTTACATTCTGAATTGAATTACTCTAACTAAATACTCTGGCATATGCTTTTAACAATTATTCTGTTTTTGATAGTACGCATCACCCACTATCCAAAAACGGAAACAGTTGATATTTTACGGAATCAAACGAGGATACTGACAGAATTACAGAAGCAACTACGGATTTATATATGACATATTGGTGACGTCATAGGGCCACGTCACTTCGATTTAGTTTTTTAAGTTAAGCACAATAATATCGTTTTAATCGGGTGTACGATTTTGTATATTTTTGGACGAATTCCAAATCACAATAATTACAGTAGTCACTGCTATTATGCTTTTCAATGACTGTTTTTGAATGTTACGCTTATATCCCTCCGATTTACAGCTTATTGGTAATGCCAGCGTCTGTCATCCGATGATAACTTACAATACATGTATCAAATTCGTGTACCCGCGGGCACATCGGCTAATTATTTTTGATTTTCTGTCTTAAAAAAATGTGATCGTCCGGCAGAGAATCCACAGACAAAGTTGTCCGAAATTTATAAACTAGTTACACATAGCTAGGCCTATTGTATTCTGAACGGGAAAACAACCGGATTACACCTAATTGGACGGGAAGGAAACAGTAGTCGTGGTTGTTAGGCGTCGTTAGGACAAAAAACTACAACCATAAAACAGTTCTAATGAGGGCGGCTAATAAGGACATAGAAATTAGAGCGTGCGAGCGTTCTAAATCTTGTGAAATCTACCTCGACCTCGGTGGAAGTGGAGATCTCGTGAACTCTACCTCATCCTCGGTGAAGTGGAGTGGCACAAAACACTACCTAGCGTTGTATCTAATGGACCTTGTTGGTGTATGTTGTTATTGGGTATAATTATATGCCTTGTCGCTTTAAATGAGGCAATCTGATACGAAAGAACCGTTGTTAATGATATTGACGGACACACGACCAGGAATAATTATTTCAGACCGCTGGTCATCTTGTGACCAGGTATACGTGTTCTACTTACGACAACGATGCTTTATTTCGACCATCAGCATTAAGATGTAATTTCAGAGACGTAATTTAATTGCTATGTCGCCGCCTAGTGATTAATTATCTTAAGAAACGCATCCGGGCTCATATCCCAGTCTAACTCCAGGTGGAAATTCTAATTTCAAGACAAATTTCTATTAAATAAATGGCGTTGGTAATATCAAACTGATAATTGTTTAGGAGGTAAATGGAGATGCAGCAGACCTCCCAAAGCAATTCGACCTGTATGGTACAGCGTATAAAGGAAGCTCAACAACAACATTAGCAATTAAGGATCCCTGTCACATTGGCGGAAACACACTAGAACGCCTCACTGAAGATTCCAATACGTAGAGTAACCTTCCCTGAAATTTGTTTGGCTGTTACTGTAGCGCGACTGTGCCACGATACTTCCTTTGACCAGATAGCTCAGTTGGTAAAGCCACAATATCATACACGTGAGTCTGGAGTTCGGATCCTGGCTATGCCCCCTGACATTATTACACTAAGAATTTTGTTGTTTATTTCATTTTTGCTTATTTCATCATTGTTATTTTCCTATGAAAATTTCGTAAGAAAGTGATATATCAAAACTATAGTCATGTCAGGGGGAAAACATCTCAACGCACATGCGTAAATGCTATTTTCGGCGGTGGAACGGGTATCTTTCACCGAGGCCACACGGATGTACTTGACGCTTTACGGCGGAGAAAACCATTCAATACGGTTGGTCTTTGCTTAAATTTTGCCAGGGAATTTTGGTAACGTTGATATTTATGTATTAGAAGGTCTATTTTATTGTTTCTTGAGAATTAACCCAGTCACCCACGAACGAAAGGGAAAAAGGGAAATAGATTATTTTTTTCGGTTATATGACGAAGTTAAAAACAGACATGAGGATCAATGACGCTGTTATGAACTGAACTTCGTAATTGATGAGGTTATCACTGCGTGTACTGCACGTGAACGATGAGTCCAAACATTAGGAACGACGGTGTTTCTTACCCGGGTGGACATATTAGCAAACACACAGACATGGGAAACGCAGCAACCTTAGGATACATGATGAAATATGGGACTTAGGTACTTAAAACGTGATTACAATTTCACACACGCTTCAACATGTCGGTGACAAATCGATGATACCACGTGACTAGCACGTGATTAAGTCATTTGTATACTATCATGTGACGTCAGTCATCAAAGCAGTTGTATTGTGAAATACGGTGTATCTACGCACTATGCGCCCCTTCACTATCTGCATCCGTATTCACTTTTAGTTCCACCTTTTCTGATTCCGGATCATAGAAAGCTTTCTGCTTATTAGTTGGGCTATTACAGTCGTTCGCCTTCTCGCGGTCTTTCTGGGGTGACCTGTTTATAACAACAGACGGCTGAGTGTCCACATTTGTGTATTGAGTATAGTTGCCGTTTACAGGTCGCTCCCGTTCCGTTCGAAACAAAAATGGGACGACTAGTTTGAATTCTTTTTTGAAGTTATCGTTCATCCATGCGTAGAGAAATGGATTATATATAGTAGAACTCATGGCTATCACGTGAGCGGAGAAAAATATTAAAGTATAATAATACCAAAGAGTTATATGACTTTTATACTCCACCGTCAGCAGCACAGTGTTCAACGGTAGCCAGCAGCAAACAAAAATCGTCACCATGGCGATCAACATCTTATTTGTTCTGCGCTTCCGTTTAATTTCAGTTTCGTCCCTCTCCCGAAATTTTGATCCACTTCCGATCTTTGACCTTGACCTTTTCTTAAGAGCTAACGACACCTTGGCGTAACAGTAGGTAATGATACTGCAAGGCACGATGTACTGAAGAACAAGGCTAGTGACGGTGAAAAACTGGGATGCCTGAGGGCGTGGCCAACTCTCCTCGCACGTGCAACCTTCGGAACCCTCCTTCAACTCCATGTATATTCCCAGTGGAAGCGATATAGAAATAGAGATAATCCAAATGGCTACGATCATTAACAGACAGACGCATACTTTCATTCGAGGCTTGAACGGATACACGATGACGAAGTAGCGGTCGACTGCAATAGCTGTTGACGTAAGCGTCGAGACGTACACACTGATGCCAAGGGACATAGGAACGATGTGACACAGCGCCTCACCGAACATCCAGGAGTTCAGGAAGTAGCTAAGGGGAGTAAACGGAACAGCCAAGAGGCACATGAGGATGTCGGACACCGCCAAGTTAGTGATGAAGATATTTGTAATAGTCTGCATCGTCTTGTTGCGCACGACACAGTAAACCACGAGGGTGTTGCCGCTAATACCCAGAAGGAAGATCAGCGCGTACATAATAACGAATAGTCCAGTCAACCAGGGTTGATGCATCACCTAATGAGAAAGACAGAAATGGAATGAATGTCCATACAATGTCAACAACAACATGTTAAAGGCTGGAGCGATTACAGATAAGTCACCAAAGGGTAACGTACGCTCTATCAACCAATCTGTAGTCGAAGCAGCTCGCATTGTATACATATTACCATTAAGATTAATCTGATAGTTCAACGCTCCCTTAAGTATAATACTAAGTCGGCGTAAATTTCAGACGTAGGAGTCAAGTTCACATTAAATTACTATTCATAATAATCAATTTTCCAGACTCTTGTTAGAACGGTCTTGTATGAGTATGCATGTTAAATACATAATATCATTAGAGCTATGAGTCTCACTATAGTAATGTACACTGGCATTGGAAACAGTTGCTTGTTATTTCCTCTACATTCAGTCAAAGACAATTAGTTTATGAGAGACTTTATCCGACCAAAAAAAAAAATGGAAAAATTGTAGAACGAATTTCATCGGAGAACAAAACTATGATTTAAAATTTAGCAATGTTATTTATAAAGCAAATGAACTTTAACTTTCTTTATAACTAATTGCTTAATACATTTAGCATTTCAGATCACTGACTGGGGCTCTCTGCCTTAACTTATTGTTTGTCAGTCTTACGTTTGCAGCCTGCCCGGACTCGAACCTTACCTGAGGTGCTTCAGTCTCGTTGTGGGTCACGTTCGGCAACAAACGTGACAGATTTTCAGCCGAGATTGTCGACGCCATCTTTGTGTATTTAAGAGTTACTGCCCTTGTCTGTCCTGATATATATTGAGTCCACGTATCTTTAAAGTTCCTCTTCCAAGAATCTGGAAATATACAAATCGAAACGAAGCATTAGTTTCTAGTGAGCGTCATGAATACATTATGCCAAAAAAGCCCCTTGCTGTCATTTTTGTTCCATATTTTCATCGACACATTTTCGAACCAGCATGAGTTGCGCGAAACATAACATTTACTCTCTTGCAAGTTAGATACAGACCAACAAAATGTTACGGATGTTTGGCAGTTCATATATCAAAACTGTGCATCGCTGATAAACGGAATTAAAATAACTAAATGTGTTTCCACACGGTAAACAGGAACAGCAATCACTTTCCTGGCGTGTATGATATACGCCTACCTTATTTGTCACATTTTGTAATGAAACAGACTTTATTACCGTTGCTCGGCTTCTTGCATGACCTACACATATTGGTTATGGCAACTATACCGCTGGCTATCACTGCATCACCATGTATCAACTCAGTTCGTTGACATAAATCGTTACATCATTACACAACTGTTACACGTCGATCCTTTACCAGCCGTGTTGTGTGGGCTTAAATATGCATAGCCCGATGACAAACTTTGTAACGTTACGTGTCTACACCTACGTTAAACTATATATCACTAGATAAATATTCGCATTGTTAATAACGCTTTAGATTGATTGCGGTGTGGACATTTCCGCATTGGGAATGTTTCTGAAGTCTATAAGTCTTCTCATCTATATAACTTAACATTAAATTTTTGCATATGGATAATTTTGCGCTAATTTTAAGAAACGAAAAAACTACCGCGAGCATATCCGAACCTCTGGATAAATGTTAAGGTAAGACGCGACGAGTTTCTATGTCAACTCTGCGTTTGCGCAGCAAATCTGTGCATAAGCCAAGTGAACATGCATGTAGTTCGCTATTATCGAGTTTAGAATCAACAGACGTAGTGTACATATGCAAATTACAGTGTACGTGGCCAATTGGCTTAGAATAACTCGTCTACAGATTATGAAATGTCGGCCATATTTTTATAATAAAATGCCGGCAATGAAGCTACATATCTTGTCCTCCGCCTGGTGATGGCGACCACAAGTACAAGCAATAATATAAATGACTTTGTGAAAATAGCACTTGCATATGGATTAAATTTTTGACAGAGGTTTTTCAAAATATGTTCAATAATGTTCTCAATAGCTATTGAAGGTACAATGAAACGGACCACGTGTAATATACCCCTGACAAAGAGACGCACTGATATCACAAGCCTGAGTGACGGACTAATACAAATACGGCAAACGGAAGTAATCCGAACTTCACGCCACTATTTCGTCATGACAGTGATAAAACACGTGATTTGCACTGTAAACAGTAATCTCGTAATTCTAGTCAGACAATAATAATTGTAACTGTTTTTGTCTATCTGTAAGAGTTTGTAACGAACACGAAACTTGAGATATACATGTAATATATCGACACAAACAGTCTATGCTTTAATGAAACGAAGTCGACACGGTAGTACCCCGTCCTTTGAAATCGAATAATTTTGAATATTTCAATGAAAAGTTCTGGAGATGAAAATTGAAATTAAAATGAAAACTTGTTTCGTAAACGCATTTATAGAGTTAAAACATTTCTTAAAATTGTTTCAATATTGTGTATATATGTACGTACTTTTAGAACAAGATGAGGTAATGTCAAGCTGCTTGTTTTTGTATCAAAGATCTTATGTTAAATTTGGTAAAATCCAAATAATGGTACAGGTATGTCCTCAAAACTAGAACCGGGGTAGTGACAAAGCGATAGCATTGTACACTTGTGAGGATGATAAAGATCATCGACTTTCATATCACAAAAAGAAATGGTAGTTTCCCAATGAGATCTCATAATGGCAGCCATAAAAAATGTCTATTGTCTTCATCAACCTGCTTTCTTGAATACCCTTCTGTTGAAGATTTGTTTGTCAGCAGTCGACATATATCACGGAATCAAGATATATAGAGCATGCACTTGCATACCCAATATACTTCGACATGCGAGACACCGAAAACTAAAAAGCCATGGATATAATAAGTAATTAAAGTAGTTTTTGCGTGAGAAATTAATGTATTTTTTTCTAAATTAAATGAAATAATGACGAATATTACACAAAACTCTTTTTTAAAAACTTTTTCTCGTTAACATTAATGTCACCAACAAAAAGGGCAGTATGTGTCTTTCCAAGTTTCTAAAAGAGGTTGTTAACCGATTCACATATGTTCTTGCATAAATAAATAAAATAAAGATAAATGGACAATTTTATCTCTATATTCAAAATAGTGTATCACCTACCGGATGAAGGTTTTGAAGCTGCGTTTGATTAATTTCTAATGAAATTTTATATCTCCGAGCGTGCTATGACGTCATAAGTTTAAGGCGATCCCTGTAAGGCTGTTGAAGTATAATAAGTACCTTACATGTGTGTATATGACAAGGTCATCATCGTGTCGCGAAAGATGCTCGTTGATACGGCTGTTGTTCAGAGAGAATCGATTAATTAATTGATAGCATGTGAACACGTCTAACAGCATCAGCTGTTGCTGACAGACCAAGCAGCTGTACCTATGTTGTTTTGTGAGAAAATAATTAATTAGTATTGAAATCATTTGTTCGTTGTGTTTATATACAAATTGACAGAAACCTCAAACGCACAATGTCGGAACCACCGTCTGTTTGATATGCTTGGAAGCGACACACCATATCATATATAGATATATATATCATATATCAGAAAAATCAACGTATGGACATGTATTATGGTGTTATATATTACGAGGGTGAGAAAATGTCGGACCATGTAATTAACGAAGGTCAGTAGCGGCATGAGTTGATTATTTTATCCAATATTTTCGGAACCCGTGTCATATGTTCCACTATAATATACGAACATGTGTGATTATATCTATTCTACCGAGTAAATTGTAACGTAAGTCGTTTTCGTGTCTACCTCAGTGTCCAAGATAACCTTATTATTTAAACTAGACAGTTCTTTTTCGCGCGCTAACATTTAATTTGTCACGTGATGCCTATATGTATTCGTTTCGCAACAAGCTGTGCGTCTTTATCATTTCTATACCTGTGCGCAGTTGTCCTATTCTGTCTTCTTAACATGAATATATTATGGAAGGATTTTTTGTAAAACATTTCCAATCGTCATCCAGTCGAGAGACGAAAAATAAAATAAAAACTGACGTCATGTGTCATGCCAGATGTTAATTTCAATCAATCAAATCCATCAATTTGTCGATATCGCTCGTCAAAACATGAAATCAACATTTGACGGGTTCACAAACACTATTTCATGTCATCCTCGCGATAAGTTCAGCTGAACACCCTAACATTGAGTATGAAAGGTTTTTAGGAGATTTAAAAGTTAAAACTATTTTTCTGTTTGTCCGCTATCAAATAAAGGTACTCAGCTAATTCCACAGATTAAATCAGTCTGCGATTCGCTTGTTCACTGGTACATTTGCGGGGAGGGTTTTGGCAGAGCGTTGGTCTGTTGGAAAGTATTACAGACGGCGCACATGGCATATCGTCCAATACACCATGGTTATTAACCAATGAAAAGATTTAGTTCAGATCGAAGTTTTTATTATCCCAAAGAACGTTCTTATATAAATCAAACATGTGATACAAGAAATCGTAAAGTTACATGTTTTAAATGTATACTTCAAATGGATGCAAAAGGGGCCAAAAAGTATTTAAATCTCTATTTCATATCAATCTGGTAGAGGAATCTATGTAGGCGGTTTGTTCACACTTATCTTGCCAATTCACTGAATCTTCATAATTTCCGCCATTAACTAAACGAAGAACAAAGGACAACACAACAAGCTGTATCGTGTATTTCGTCTGCATTTCTTACGGTGTTTCGTTATTGTAATAAGTTGTGATCAAAATATCCGACTTTCTCCGCAACACAGGATTTAAGAAGAAAAAACATGCTGCTCGTTAGTGTAAAAAGAACTTTAAAGATATATCCCTAAAGAATAAAACCAAACATTTGTTTGTTATCTATATGTTTTACTTACAGTTTTAGAAGATTCGTTTCTGTTTTCATATTTGTAGGTACACTTAGAAAGACTTTGATGAAACTCAAGTTATTTATGCTTCTATTAAATATGTATCCAATGTTAAACTTTTATGTGGTATGAACAGATATGGAAAGACTCACATTTTTTCTGTCGGGCCATTTTCGGTCAATGTAACATCCCGTTGTCTCGTTTTCATTAAGTCTCGGACCCGATGCTGTATCTAATGACCCCGTCGAGTTATTGTACTGAAATTACTATCGACCGTTGACCTGACGTTCTAGGACTGCTGTCTGGTCTTGATAGCCTGTTTGTTCGACATTATCAACCTGTCGACTGGCACATACAAGAGACGCAATCTATATTGAACATCGTCGAACGCTGGCAATTACGTAGTTTTTTCGGCAGAGCGCGTCTGTCGGTTAACTTTGACCGGTCAGTGTGTCTCAGACTGATGTATTTATCTAAAGCTTTTCTCTGTCACCAGGGGGCGCTGTAAACTCGTTCATAATTATCTGTGATGTCTTCCATATTGCAGTGTATCTCTATTGCAACCTCACGCCTCTCCTAAAGTGTTTCCGGGGTTTCCAAGTACTTAACCCTTCGGAAACACCTGGTGTAATCACCCTTGTACCTTCTTTCAATTGTCTCCGTGTTAGTATTTCCTTTGTTTAGATTTACCTGAATTTTTATTGATTTTGAGTTCGCATATATGGTCTTGTTGACGCTTTCGTATTCTCATATTGGTTTTTGAAGTCAAAGCGATCAAAGTCATTTAAATGTATTTGTTTAAACTTTAGCATGAAACTACCTACATCACATGTTTCGATTAAGTAAACCACTTATTCGATTTTGTTTCCTATGAATCGAAGAATATAATATAAAAAAGTCAAAATGTGGAAATATAATTACCATTTTAGGTTGCGAAATCTGCCAAATCAGCTAGAATGCTTTATGGGGTCAAAGATTGCTGATTTCCGACTTACGCTCAAACAGAGTTTCGAGTGATAAATGACAGCGATTTATCTCCGAGTGTTCCGTTTTCCAATTACTGTACTGTTTATACAATGTATATACATCACAGAATTAAGGTTAGTGGTACGCAGACGCTATAATGATGTATATATATTGGGGAACATTAGTTACCAATATGAGGTTACGTCGACAGGGATATAACTCATCTACCACGATCAATTCTAGCTTCCCTCCTTCCGCTCACAGACTTGTTTTTACACTAAAACCGCTGATAGACCTACAGTCCTTTTGAAAATGTATAAGTCATCTATCTCGTTAACGACACACTACATTAGGTATAAAAGAAAGAATAAGTTTGATATATATATTTACCCCTCGTTAATGAAACACGATACAGTTTGTAACTTGGTCAATGAGACGCTTCTACTGTATACACAGAAAAACAAAACAACAGTAGAGGTATACACATTAATGTAACCGTTGTAAAAAATTAAAAGAAATGATATTAATTTAAATTATGAACAAAACGGAGAGATACAATCATGTAGACCGTGGAAAAAGTATGAGGAAATTAAGACATTGTGTCAAGGGTAAATACATATATGTTTGCTGCTTTAATAACGTCACCCGCCATGTAAATCTAGGTCAAATATAATTGATGCGACGTTCTCAAAGCGAGAACCGAGGTTGTATCATTAAAACTAACGTCAGAAAGCAGAACTATGTTTAATACAATGTGTGTTAAAGCAGCATTGGGTTATATATGTGTTTGTCTGTTACAATAAAAACATGACGTCGATACTAAAAGACATTTCTGTGCAATGCTTCTGTCCATTTTGAGTGGGAGGAAGTCTAAATGAACAGGACAAGACAGTTTTATTTGTAGTAATCTCTACACATTGCCAATACTTTTTCTCGGTATTGTCAGACACAATATTGGCAATAGATTTATTGTATCTCTTGCCAGTGGGAGTTATTTCTTTCCAAATGGCTATATTGAACAGGAAGTCGAGGCCAATAGTATTTGTGTCCGACTCAGAAAAAAATGAATACGTTTTTTATTCTATATGTTATGATCAAGTACGTTTGAATAATTGCAAACACGAAAAATCCTGTCAAAGAAGACCACCGAACAGACAGCAAACAGGGTATTAACCAATTCATCCCTAAAGTCACATTTAAAGTAACCACGCGGATTACTTGTGCATGTTTTACAGTAACCACATGGATTACTTGCACATGGTCTGCAGTAACCACGCGGATTACTTGCGCATGTTTTACAGTAACCACATGGATTACTTGCGCATGGTCTGCAGTAACCACGCGGATTACTTGTGCATGTTTTACAGTAACCACGCGGATTACTTGTGCATGTTTTACAGTAACCACATGGATTACTTGCGCATGGTCTGCAGTAACCACGCGGATTACTTGCTTATGTTTTACAGATACCACGCGGATTACTTGCGCATGCTTAACAGTAACCACGCGGATTACTTGCGCATGTCTTACAGCAACCACGCGGATTACTTGCGCATGTTTTACAGTAACCACACGGATTACTTGCGCATGTTTTACAGCAACCATGCGGAAAACTTGCGCATGTCTTACAGCAACCACGCGGATTACTTGCGCATGTTTTACAGTAATCACGCGGATTACTTGCGCATGTTTTACAGCTACCACGCGGATTACTTCCGCATGTTTTACAGCTACCACGCGGATTTCTTGCGCATGTTTTAGAGTAATCACGCGGATTACTTGCTCATGTTTTACAGTAACCACGCGGATTACTTGCGCATGTTTTACAGCAACCATGCGGAAAACTTGCTCATGTTTTACAGTAATCACGCGGATTACTTGCACATGTTTTACAGCTACCACGCGGATTACTTGCGCATGTTTTACAGCAACCACGCGGATTACTTGCGCATGTTTTACAGCAACCACGCAGATTACTTGATTATGTTTTACAGTAACCACGCGGATTACTTGCGCATGTTTTACAGTAACCACGCGGATTATTTGCGCATGTTTTACAGTTACCACGCGGATTACTTTGAATGTACAGCAAACTTCCTGATTACTTTTTGAACAACATTCACGCTGATTATTGATGCCAGTTGTTTCAGTTCTCATCACTTACTGTTGTCTTTCTAAGCCAGATACTTTAATCTGCTATGACAATTAATATATCTATAATTCAATTAATTTGCAAAACTGCTAAATGCGAATGTTTAAACTAAACTCAACAAAACGGTATTCACGATGTAACCTGTACACGGAATTTATGTTTAAGTTCAGTGGCATGTATATATCCTGATTTTTGTTGTAAAGAAAATAAGTCAACATGCACATTATATTGTATAAGAAGTTGCAAATGAATTTATCCATTTTATTCATGTAATGAATGTTTAATATCAAAAGAGAGAGCCAAAAATGCTACAAAATTTGCATTTAAGTGCATGCAAAAACTAAGTGTCTTGTTCAATCTAAAAACAGGTTCACCACAGAATGACGGAAACTCAGAACCTGCGATAGTATGACGCTTTACATACATGTATATATTGCATTGAACAAGTTTGTAACAACCCCTACCTCCCGCCCCCGGATTTATACTGAGTTGTAACATAAAAGTATGATTTCGAAAGGTTTTTTTTCGGAGATAAATGAGGACAATGGTAAAGCTGTTCTTATGATTGAGTTGTTGTGTTGGTTGTGTTTCGGTTTCTGTAAGAGATTGTGGTATTGGAAGGAACATTATTTCCCATAAGAAATGGATATGCTACAAAGAGTGAACTCCTTTGGATCTGGTCACACCATCTGTGAATTCATTAGGAAATATTCTATTTTCGTGAGTGATATACATATCAAAGCTTATTATGTGCAAACGAGTGTCCTGTAGTATCACTGTCAATACACCGGTTCTCAAATTGAGGACCTGGCATTTCATGACTTTTATAAGCAACACTGGTCTCGACGATAAAACAAAAGACGCTGTAACTTCCTGTTCATCGTTTTCCTTTCTCTGCGTTTTTCCTAATGATTTCCCTATAAACATTTGTAGTCACATTATTATGTTATTGTAGTTTTATTGAGTTTTGATTAATATTGCAATTTTGTCCGCACTTTGATGTTTACTCGTTATTTCCTTATGGGAAGCAATCTTGCATTCTGTTGACAATAATTACTACATTTTTTGTGCTCGTCTATAAGCCAACCAATTATAACGTTTCCTTTTTGCAACCAAACTGTGTAAACATACTTGACATTACGAGATAATTAGTTTAGCTTCCAACATTAATCGAACAACGACAAAAATAAATAGAAAAAATATGTTGGTCCTCCACAGTCAATAGAATTAAACTCAGACACAGACAACACTTTCCTGTATGTCATAGGTAAAACGGCGCGTTAGCAAATAATACTATCAAATACGGTGTAATCATTATCTGTTTTCCCAGCAGGTATATCGCTTAATATAGACCTGCTAAGGTGATAATGGGGGAGGTAACATCGATTGTTGTTTTATCCCTTTGAATTTAGGGAACTACTATAACGACTACAGTTTAGTCATTTCGTCTTGTCCATTGTCAGTGATACAATAGAGAACAGTGTTTTCCTGGTTTCCAAGGTCTGCTAGCTTTGCTATGGGTGATACAGTGAGAACTGCCGTATTAGTTTCACCTCTGTTGGCAAGATGTTCCAATATCTAAGGTTCTATGAATTCATTAGGAGATATTCTATTTTCGTGAGTGATATACATATCAAAGCTTATTATGTGCATATAGAATATATATTTTATTAGCGTACGGCAGTCAAATTTAACGTAAATTTTCTTGTCTTCAGGATTACAAAAAAATGCGCACTTCGATCACTATTTTCATATACATAGGCACCATTCATATTTGTTTTAAATTCGGTTTACGGTTTTGCTTACATTGTGGTATTGCACTCACCCACCAACCACTCACCGAAAAAATGGAAACAGAAATAAATAAATCACGTAAATTGAAACCGAATACAAGCTAAGAAAAAGCATGTTGGCTAATACAATTTGTGTTGAGAATCGAGAAAACAGATCTGAAAAAAGGCATGGGAGACTAGCAGCAGCCGTGACGAAAGTGAGGTCGAAAAATCAAGTGAATGCTTTTGTTTACTACTGATCAATAAATTAATGTTTAAAACACACCTCAGTACTCCGAGAAAGAAAACGCCTTTGCCATGCCATGATCAACTCATTTATGTGGTTTTTTTGTAAGATAATGGTAAACATAAATTGTGATTCAACCGGGCTTCCTGTTTTATACCCGATTCATGGGGCTCATACTATGGATATCGATTAAACAATTCTACTCGGTCTCATACAGAGTTCGCGACCTCTCCTATGGTCCCTGGTTGTCTTTAATACCGTAATCAAGTTAATCCTATCGACCCTTTGGATATGTATGGCTGATACGACAAATATGCTCTCGACCGGCTTTAGTATAGATCAGAGTTAAACACTGGCACTGCTTGCAAAGCATTGTGGCACTCTCTTTACAAAAAACCCCACTAGAGATTCTTTCAGATATAGAAACATCTGAAGATAAAACCACATAATGCCTTCAGGGTTAAGTCCTTACACGGGTTCAGGGAAACAGTATTATTTTAGCTTGCCAAGTTGGAAAAGATCGTGCGGAAAATTGTCCGAATGCAAGTTGCTGCATTTGCATCGATGCTTTTTAATGGCAACCACTCTAAAATGACTAGTTTGATCACAGCGGGAATACAATTTTATTTTACAACTTTTTGAGAACAAGACAAGCAGCACCCGCTGTGGCTCCAGAGGGTCAAATGCCTTGCATTGCATATTGCAATTACGTTGTTCTTCATTTTATTCGCCATGAAAAAAGCTGAGGTCTTTTCGTTTGGAAGTTTTTAAATAACCACGAAGGATCGTCGAGTGCTCATGTATAGATAATAACAAATCAACGAATCCGTTTGAGAAGTTTCAGCGTGTAGCTCTATTAGGGAGCCTGGATTACCAACGCCATTCATGTCTCTCTTACGTGTTCATAATTTTAATTTTTCATTTTGTATTGTAAAATATCAGATTTGAAGCCTCTATGTCGAATCTATTGCAAATGGTCATGGTTCTTAAGATAGGCGAACAATGACATGAACGTTTTAAATGGTACATAAAGCTGGTTAGACTCTTAGCCAAGAGAGGATGGATTTTTTTTTTAAATATTGTCTAAAATGTTTAAAAAAATGAATGTGGTAAAAACACCATCGGTATTAAGTATTATTTCGGTATATAATTGAAGAATACGACAGTAAAAAAACTGAATGGTGAATATGATTCCGTCAGTAGTGATTGGATTGTCTTATTCTAACTGTAACGATAAGCAACAATGTGGAGCACTTGTTGCTACTAGTTTCCTTTAACAATTCATTTTATTTGTAATATAAGCCATTTTCTTTTAACGATTGTTTATAACCAATTTCCACTGTTGCTGTTTAAGCTGCACTGTGCATTTAGTGTGATGCGAGTCAGATATCACTGCGAAAATATGGCCTTAAAGTTAGTTTTGTTCCTGTACAATACACCCCGACGTTAAATATTCATCTGTTGCACTTTTATACAACATTATACCACCTTTCTGCTAATTTGTCACTTAAATCTGAAGTGTCTACTATTTGAAACTTATTTTATGTGAATTCGAATAAAGTCTGCTACCTCGTAAACCTGAGTAGCGTAAAGTAAACGCCTTAAAAAGAAGTTTCAACTGTACTCTCAGTTCCTTTTTCTTCAGTGATGTCATTTAGGCTATGTTTTGCCAGTACCATATGATGTGTTATCTTAGTGCATACATGGGTTTTCAGCCAACGCAACAGCACTAGAAAGTACTTCGTAAATAAAGATTAAAATGTCGCCATGGCATACCGCTTTGTGCCGTATCCCTCTTTAGGTAAAGATTAAAGTCAACGGGACAAAATATTTCAAGTAGGCGTTCTATTTTAACAAGATAGTGTGTTCTATTTTAACAAGATAGTGTGTTCTTTCTAAGATTATTACACCATTGAATTTGAGCCGTGTTTTAGTACTTCAAAGATTTCTTTTTCCTTAAACGTTATAATTTACTGTTTTAAGATTATCATTCTCGCGTTTTATGCTTTTGTTCAGTTAAGACAAATCACCGTTTTAACTTAGGCATTTTAAAACCACAGCTTCGGTTTTAATGACTGGTTCTTAAAGCGTACACACTAGGTTGAGTGCACACGAACCGCTTCAAAATTTAGTGTTGCAATATCAAAAACCTAGAATAGGCCACCGTGGTATACTCCGTGGCTGCACAACTAGCATCAGAGACATTAAAAAACTAAACCAATTAAAAAAATCAGAGAGTTCTCGATAACAATAGCCTAAAAGCAAATAGCTCTGCAATAGAAACACATTTTACTGTAAGACAAGTCCGTAAACCTGAGCAATGCAATCACTACAATATCGTCTACGGCCGTATAGAGTACCTCCTCTTTCCTACTTTCAGTGGCTTACACTGGTCCGGCTTAGCTTGACAGCCACATAAAGAAGTGACTAGTATCAGCTTACGACTTAATGATTATCCTAAATCCAATCAGAGTATTAATTAAATTGTCAATTTTCAATTTCCTCAGGTCGCAACTCAGCAGCAGATCCTATGGATCTGAGGTAGAATGTCCCGTCTATATTCATTACGGTCCTAAATCAACGGCACGCTGGTGACCAGCTTCGAGAAGCTTTACAAAAGGAAAATTCTCAATACTCCATTGATATCAATTTTATAAAATTGTATTGTTCGAAATACGAATTTTTCAAAATATTTTATGATAAACGTACTTTTTCTTTCTGTTAAACGTTTTGTGTAATGCATTTACTCTAAGCAACCACAATATGATATAATACTATGTTTCTTTTTTTCTTACATATTAAGCTAACTATCCTTTATATTTGTGTCATCCCCTGTTGCGTCAATCTAAAACACGTGACAAATATGCTAATTAGCCTGACCATTAAATGACCAAATGAAATTACCATGGTCGAAAAATTACATCTCAAATGATGAATGACGGTTGAGGAGTAATCCTCACTAGGTATCATGTGCTATTTTATCGGAATATTGCCGTAATTTGATTAGCTACGAAACCTTTCAGACAAACAAACCCCAGCGCAGACGAAAATTGCAATAAATTAGTTCTCCCCTCAATAATACGAAAAACATTTGTCTGTAAATGGCGGAGACGTAAAATCGATTGATATTTATTCAATAAAGCAGTATATTGACACTGTTAGAAAAATGATAAATCTTAATCCGTCATTGTAAATATTAAATGAATTCCTCTCTTTCCCACAAAAGTACACGTGTATGGGGAAGCTGTCAGACTCGACAATAGACACTTGTGAACATACCCTAGCTTATACAATGGTAAGTGTCAACTGTCAAATACAGCATGCCTTGTTCGACCGATGTGAAAAGGATTTTAAACACGTGTAATAAATAAAGTCTGGTGTTACAGTACGAACTATTCTTATAAATGTCAATCAAAACAAATTTTGTTAATGAAACTGAATGTCAAAATGCGGTAAGGTTGCATACACCTTTAACACAATCATTACATAATGATGACGTTAGGAGTTACGATGTATAACACGTCATTATGAAGCATCACCATTATGAAGCATAATTCACGTTTTATAAGGACACCTATGATTTAGGGATCCAACCTCTATAAACGTAAATAATCATCACAAAAAAAGTTTTTACTTTATAATCAAATATAGACAAGAAATCCAATACGCATGTGTGTATTTACATCAAATAGCAACTATTCTTTTGGTTAACAGTTGTGCCGTAATAAGGCTTTGTTTTTGTATCTGAAACCAGCGATTAATGTTTAGCTGATTGTCTGTGCGAGTTGCCTCTCTTCGTTACTAAACTAGCGTATCTGGAAGTGACTTTGCAAATCTAAGTTGGAGATAGTAATACCATCGGCTATGTTTTAATTATATAAGAGACTGTTTTCTTTCTTCAGAGGCGCAGCACATTGTGGTGAGTTATAATACGCAGGGATACATCATATTGTTGAATATAGTTCACTGTTACTTGTAGGCGAGACGGAACGTTATAATAAAGATTATATTTGGAGACATAACGAATATCCGCGACTCAACTAATCGTGTGCTGCTGACATAGTCATCCAGCTTCTATGAACGTAGGTGCTTTCGCGTGCCTGATGAATAGTCAGATTACCGATTTGACAAATAATTCGAATTTCCGTCAATCATAATGTGATTGAGCGAGTTCCCAATATACACACATTAACCTGTCCGACAGGTCCGTTTCCACTCGGGATGTTTATTTTCTCATTACTCATCCCGGTGTAAATCGAACGATTCTCGTGCAATCCCAGAACGCCCACCTAACATACATCAACCTAGTGTAAATACATGTGTTGTTCACTCAGTTTGTGTCCAAGGAGTAACGAGACAGTCATTATACATATGGATATAAATACCTTACCGATATTTCTGCATGGTTGATAAGTAAATACATTTATACACACTCTTTATATTTAAACCTGCTCGACATTGTTTCGTATTGTTGAACGACCTTTAAACAATTCAGAGCCAACCAACGCTGTGCAATAAACGTCAACAGAAAGAAATACACGAGAGACCACATCTATCAGGTGACAACATATGTTAAGAGAGCATTTGAATGAGAAATCCTAAAAACAGGTTGAGTGATATGTATTGTTGATAAGTTTGAGTTTTTGGAGATAGGTTCGGGTGCTTGCAGACAACAACAAGCACGGTCTACACTGAGGACTGCCATCTTAGCCGTATTTTTCAAAACGAGGTTCCGCAAACAGTCGGTACATGTAATATTAGGAATGATAAACTAACGGAACGCAATCATCAACATGTATATTGCGACTGTATTGTCAATTTGTGTATGAAACGTTGTTTATTAAACGACATTATACCCAATAGACCACAAATTACCGCGTGGATTTGTTAATATCGATGTTAATGTAAACACGCGCGTGCAGTGACAATTGTCTCATGGGAATATACGTATAAATAGCTGAACAACAACGAAACAAACAAACCAGCCTTAAACACTTCTATCGATCGGAGTTACAGATGAACGGGAGCAGACATATCGTCAACAGCGTATTAGTTGAAACACTGACGCTTGTCACGTCAATGCTGACCAGCCAGTAACATGAAAACAAAGCTGAATGGTAATTACAGTAACGCTGTCACCTGATCAACAGTTGTGTTGATGAATAGACAACGAGTGACCTATCGTTTATCATTAATCTTCCATTTACAACATAGTACACAGTGTACACAAAATACTGGAGTTATATAAGAGACATTAGAGGGAAAAGCGTAATTAAACCCCCTCTCCGAACGAAAGAATTACTAATAAATAAAGAAAAAAGGTGTTAAACATGAACGTAACACACATTATGGTGATTGCATCTAAAAATGTGGTAAAACTAAAAATAATAACACTACGTCATACTGCTGTTTCGTCCTTCGTAGACTCAACAGTGTTACTAGGGGCCAAAACGCTCAAAATCCAACTTGTCTAAACTACTGTTGATACAGAGGGTTCGAAAACACCTAAATACATTTATTTCTAAATTTAGAGAAGTACTGGTTAGATGATAGTTGTCCTGATAAAATGGCTTTTCAGTGCCCAATGCGGCACACGTCATGACCCTTTACGTCAAATTGTGAAAAAAGACATTCTTAAACGTAACTTTATCCTTATAATTTATCATTGCTATGGCATAATAAACCAATGTTGTGACCTTGAAGAACAGACAAGATCGAATCGTTTAGTTTGCCCGATATTGACATGCGAGTTTGAAAATGTGATATTTTTTTTAAGTTTAACTACGTTTCATACAAATTTCATGACGCTTCCTTCTAACGCATCCATTTAAGTGCACAATTGTTTGCTCAAATAGAAAAAAATCATTTCTCAGCGTTTTATGTCAAATGCAGACTGTTCAACGTCACACGTTCCATTGTGTAGTGTTATCGCTAGAACTGTCATCAATAACAATGTAATTATATACCTGACTTCTGTATACTCAGTCGTACGCTACTTGAAAAGATAACAAGAGACGATATCAATGGGAAAAAATGAATCCATTACATTACAATTTGTAAAAGGCTTTCTCAGTCGTCCAAACTGTCGACAGCTGTGCGTGATACAATATACGGACAACTTGATTGATAACGACATGCCAAATAAGCAATGACAAACGACGGCAAAATATTATATTCCAACGAGTTCCAAAGATGACGTAGAGATTACGTGGTTTAATTTTCAGAGTAAAATGAAATCATCAATAAGCATGAATACAAAATACAGACAACATGATTGATAACGACATGCCAAATAAGCATTGACAAACGAAGACAAAATATTCTATTCCAACGAGTTCTGGAGATAACGTAGAATTCATGTGGCTTAGTTTTCAGAGAAACATATAGATATTTTTTTTTTATTTTTTTATTTTTTTATTATATTTTTCAAAATTTTATGACAATGTACATGGACGTCTAGAATCCTCTTTAAATAATGTACATACTGTTCAAAATATTCGATAACGTATCAGTATTCGTCATACATATATATTAGCAAATAAGTATAATTTCACATTTTTGATATAAAAAATAAACTTCCGGATATTTTTGTCCGTACTCTTTTATTATTACATTACAATCTGATTTCCGGTTTGAGTCACGATGGTGAAAAGACTTCGCACAAACGTTATTATATAATAAATATTAGTATATATAATATAGATATAGTTATACATATAATGTAAGAGGTGGACAGATTCAAGTGGTGGCCATTCGATCCCTTATGTTCAGCAGATGTTGATTTTACAGAATATCAATCAAAATTGTCTTCTAGTGGAAGACTAGTTTAAATTTCTAATTCTGCAAAATCAACCTTCTGAAGGACCACACACACAGATTCAGCAGGTTAGACCGGCCTGCAATGCTCCCTACAGAGTAGCATGTTTGCCCTCAAACAGGCTGACAGAATGCGAGAACTAACGAAGACGCTTCTCATTAAATGCAGGACGGGAATTTGATACAAAATAGGCTATCAAGAACTGGATATCGATGCATTCAGCAGATTTTAAATAGCCTTCGTAATTATCAATGGAAATGATATAGCTTTAATATGAAAAAAAAAAACTCGTATGAAAACATTACTCCGTATTACTGCGGCAGGATGTCATTTGTTACAGTTCTCTAGCGAATAAACGAAATGGTTGGCCAAATAGGATAACACGGTTAAATGATTAAATTAATCCGGAATAAAGATTCATAATTCATTGGGGTTTCAAACCAATAAATTTCGTCCCTTGAAACAAGATTGAATTTGCAATGAACAGCTAGCTCAATGAGCCCTGATGATGATATGTGGCCGTTCGATGTGACTTTCCTTGCAGTGCATTGCATAATGGAAGAAGGCATTAAGTTGAATGTCTAAGGAGTGGTAAAAAAACGTCTTGGAAACATGCTATCTGTCACTGAAAAAAATCTTAACTATTCTTGCGTATGCTTGTTGTACCAACTGCACCTGATAAACATCTGTTTGGGCCACACTTTGTACATCTGTACTATGAATCAAAACAGGTTCAAATTGTATATTACTGTGTCTAATATTTATATCTAAATCAGTGATATAGGCGAACATTAAACATGTTTGATGAACGTTTAAACTTATAAATTAGGGCCCACATTTCTCATCAAGACTGCACATTTCCAAAAGGATTCGTCAAAACAAACCAATTTCAAAAGTTAAGAAGAAATCAATATTTTTAATACTGATTTTTGATTTTTGATGTTTGAATCGTTTCCAGCAACAGCAATATTGACTGTTTAATTCCAAAATAATAAACGCTTTCTAGGAAGGTCTTGGCCATTAAAAATTAATTTCAATGTTGATTTTCACGACGCATTCGCCACTGATATTTAAAAACCTGACGTAGCAATGACGGTACCCGCATAATGATTTAGATGGTGCCCGCTTAAATTAAAACACGAATGAGTAAGGCGTACTAACTGAAATTGACAAGATTCATACTACTAACTGCAATGTACAATGCGCTGTTGACGATGGTTCATGACAAATTGGTTTCATATTATTTCTTCATGTTAAAGTAACGCGTTTCGGAATTCTTACAGCGAAAATGCCAACTAAAGAACGACATGATGTTCCCGTGGTAAGTTTCTGTCAAAGGATTTCACACTTGCTAACCCGATTGTTGACACCAGTTTTCAGATTAGTGGGCTTACGGAAACATAAAATACTTATTTTTTACTCGACTAACGTTATGACAAAACTTAAAATATTCAATTCATGGGGAGATTTTTATAAAACAACAGGTGACATCTGCTTTACTGATACAAGCTGACATTATCAAAACAACGAATTTTATTTCAAGTATTGCTCACCGGTTTGGTAAACAATATAAAAAAAATATGATATCACAACAAAATATACAGTCAATATCATGCATATTGACCTATCACAATACACGTGGGTGCGCGTCCGATATAATTTGATAAGTGACATTCAGTTTATCACTAAGTGATTCAACAGCTGTGATTACGCACGTGCATTGCGCGTGAGCTACGAAGATTAAACCGTTAAACATAATCTCTTATTCCATGCAAAAAAGACAACTTCCGGATATACAGATATGCTGTTATTAATATGCAGAGGAAAATTTGTTGAGATAGCATTCGATTGTAAACAAATTAAAAACGTGTTCTTTGTAAGCTAACACGAATTGCATACAATTGTACGTTTACTTTTATACTGTTCGTTAAGATTTGTCACTAATTAAAGCAGCACAATTAACAACAATGATATTCGACAAAGTCAAATGTAACAACATTCTCACTGCAAAATGTACAGGTTTAGCCAGAACGCATTAAAGCAGCGTTCAAATCTAATTAGGATTTAGCAAAACACTAATTAAGAAACTATCCGCTGAGGTTGTAAAGAACATTTAAGGTCATCTAACCTTGGGAAGCATGCCAACTATTCGAGTAAACAACAGGGAACCGCATGTCTAACTCGACCCAGTAGCTCGCAACTAAAAAAGGGTACCAGTAAATCACCGCGTAAAGCTGTTATGGAATAAAAGTAGGATATAGATGTCCTAGGTGTACTTCGGCTCTCCACGCTGGGCTACGATCGTCTTCTTATCTCTCGGATTTGCCGGGGTAATGCTTGGCATGTTGGCAGAATCCTGCCAATTTAAAAACCTTAAACGTGTGTTAAGGATGTTATAAACAAGCATTGGTACGTGTTGAGATAACATTTACAAGATTCGGTAGTGTGTTTTGATTTAGTAAAAGAAAGTCGGCTTCCAATTTAAATTGATACCCCAATAAAATCTACCGGAAGTGATGAGTTTCAGGATAAAGTTTCACCGAGATATTCCTCATTTAAAGAAAAATAGTATTAATACAATTGTAAACTCATTTACCCCTCAAATTTCATAATAAACTATTCCAACCGTTGAATTGGAAGGGTTCAAATGTGTCTTCAGGGGTGAATGAGTTAAAACGAAATTATTAAATTTAACAAAAAAAAATTGTCAAAAGTAAATAATTTGAATTAATAGTGAAATAGGTAAACAAATACCTAATACGTCAGAAATGTATTAGGAATACCATTATAAAACTAGCTGTTGTTGCCGTTTCTCACCATTGATTACATGAGCGCGAACAGCAGAATTGCAATCACGAAAATGTTCACATCGCGTAA
Organism: Mizuhopecten yessoensis; assembly: GCF_002113885.1. Lineage (NCBI taxonomy): Eukaryota > Metazoa > Mollusca > Bivalvia > Pectinida > Pectinidae > Mizuhopecten > Mizuhopecten yessoensis. The sequence continues at coordinate 120,013 of NW_018408080.1, forward strand.
TGCGTGGATAGTCAGTAAAATTACACCTAGATATTTTCACTTGAACAAAAATCAACCCTTTAAAGAATCCCATGTCAATAGTTAATGACGGTATATATAAACATGTATTATAAAAGCAGAAAAAAGTATCCTTACGGACGAAGACATATCATAAAAAGAAAAAATTCTCAACAACGAGTCTTTTCATCTCTTCTAGGAGATTCTTCAGACTGTTTATTTGAAATATATATACGTTTTTTATTGTCACCCTTGATAACATTAAACTATATGTGTCATAGATATAGTTAGCGCATAGGTCATGCAAGAACAATCAGCTAAGCAAACAATAATTGTTTAGAGCAATGTCAAACAAATGTCTACATGTGGCATACCAGGGACAATGACCACCTAATGAAATATTGAGACAACTTCATATTCTTCGACGTGCATGTTAAATTAATTTTTATTCGAAAAGCCGATCAAAGAAGTGTCAAAAATTTCACGTGGCAATATATATGAGAGCACTTTAACGCGTTCCTTCCAGTCAACATAATTAAAACGTTTTCCAGTTTGTCATTACTGCAGACATATCATGTACCGTCGTGTTTAAATAACATGTCAATCTCTGAGCGGAATTCCAATGGTATCCTATCTGTAAATGTAATGAAGACCAAGTCGATCGGCATCAACCGTGGTCAGAGGAGTATGCGAAGAATCCTCAGAGCTGCCCTAATGAAGCCGAATAAGAGACTGAGTGCGACCACACCCATGCCATCAAGTTCTTGAAGGTTAGGATCTTATTAGAAACTCAATCTTGGTTTTCGAAATTTATACCGTTTGAAGAGTTATGTTCATTGAGATTCTATGTAAATGCGATGTTAGTTTGACGCGTGCCTTAAACTGATATTCAGTTCAAACTAAGTTGATGCGTGAGCGCCGACCTTGCAGTATCTGTTTCACGCAGATAAGCAGCGGAATGATCTAAAGTACGAAATGAGTCTGTTGTAATATTCATTTGTATCTTTAATCATCACAAAACAATCATGTAAAAAGTGACATTTATTTTATTATTTTAAAGAGAGAGAGAGAGAGAGAGACAGAGACAGAGACAGAGACAGAGAGACAAAGAGTGACAGAGAGTCAAAGATAGAGAGAGACAGAGACAGAGACAGAGAGAAAGAGAGAGAGAGACAGAGACAGAGAGAGAGTGTGTGTGCGTGTGTGTAAAGGATGTATAGGCCGAAGTGTTTCGGAAGGGAAAATGTCTTTGGCTACATCAACGAGAACTGCCATGATAATCTAGGTCAAATCCAAGTAATGCCACATCATTAAAGGATACTCTTACCCCTGCCAAAAACTGTATATAAGTGTTGGAAATTGTTTTTAATGGCTATGACTTTAGAAAATCATTTTTAAAAAGAAAACCATACGTTGCGATACTTTTTATGAGAAATGATACCACATCGACTATCATGTCCAAAAGGAAAAACGATCTTTTCCAATAGCATCACAATCAATCGTAAGATATCTATTACTTACGGCACAAATGTAATACAGGGTCCGAGTGCAATTAACTTGTTTTATTTTATCTTTCATTTGTAAAACAATTATTACGTTTCAATAAAATGTATGCTCTACCACTCGTTGCCAGCACAGAGGATAATAAAAACTAGAAAATGAAAGTCCCAAGCACAAGGTAAGGTATGACGATGAAGCTCTTTCAAAATTCCTGTCTCAATACTGGCAAAATGATAAAAATTTCACTGTAGTTTTTCGTACCCTTGATTTCGTTTAGATATAACTGTAGTGCGACCGTTGACCAAAACGCTGAACTAGCGATAGTCCCTGGATCTGCGGGTCTACCGTTCGAATTCTCACTTTGACAGATTATATGTTAACACTCAGACAACCGTTGTTGATTTTGTTTGTCCGTTTTCAATTTCATCTAGTTGTTGTTTTTATAAAATGTGTGTTTTCCTTTTAAGCAATAACTATTCAATGCTAAAAATTCATGACAGAAAAACTTGTCCACTGTATAGTTACATGTTAGGCCGTGGTACGGGGATCTTTAAGCGATAGTGATATTGCCCATTGCTAACAAGCATTTTAAATAAAATGTATTTAAAAAAAATATTTGCATTTAGATATATTACGTTGTTTAGCTACTAAACATCCGGTTTGGGGCGAAAACTAATAACAATTAAATAAAACATCACTTCATAAGTCATGAAAGTATTATTATAAAAGCAAGTGGTCAAGACTGCATGTACAGCTTCTTTATTGGTTCTGCATCTGTGTCATAACTCTCGCGAGAATGTACAGTATATAAACTAAATTAGTTCTGTACATGTGAACTCTTGTTCCTAATCTTATGATACTCTTAGCCCGCACACATGCGGTCGGTCTCGCTTTTAATCAGGTATTGCTGGTTTGAAAAATGTAATATACTAATTATATTAAGACTTACAGTGTTCCTGTCTGCTTCCAAAACAAATCGGTATGACGTTATATAATTTGCCATGATAGGAAAGATGAAATTATAATGTAGTCTCAAAAACAAATGTTCAAAATTGATTAACGTATTTATATCTTTTACTGATGTATTCTGCTTCGTTCAGCGTAAAAACGTATTATTAGCCACGTCAAAATATAACGCAGACACGCTTGTATCCAATATGATGCTAGCCACAGTTGCTTTGAGGGTGCTAAAAAGAGGGCACAAGTATTCAATCATGTTTCTGAAATGCCGTTCGTAGTTCATGAGAAAAGAAAAATGACGCTTCTAACGCGCACTAATCTGTCAATTTTGATATCGTACGTCAATTAAATGTCTTTTTTTTCATGAAATGTTTTACGTAATTAATCATTTCCAAAGAAACGATGTTCGACAAAAAAACAGAACTTCGTATGACTCCGATGACTATCCTTCCTTAATGCTTTTCCTGTAAACAAACAACAAGGCTTTGTGCGATCTTCTGTATCTTACTTTTGTATCTTGCGCGTGACTCTTATGACACTCCTAAACAAGATCGCTTGTGATTTCGCTTGGTTGAGTATAACCTTTTTTTTTTTTTTTCTGGAAATATCTTTTTTCGAGAAAAAGATGATGAAACTTCACGTTTTTGTGATGTCAAATAATCTAGAATCAACACTACAATCGGAGATAACACTTTGAAGTGTCAAATAACCTGCATTCGGCACACCTAGGATCGAGGTTATAATCTTTGGATCAAAGGTGCAACACAGTTTCCGACTTGAAGAACACCCACCTAATGCAAGCTGACATTCTGTTCAACTTCTGAGTATCAACGCTCGGTGCCTCATTGACGTGAACCGACAACAAGCACGACAACAATGTCTAACATGAATGTAGAAACAAAAAAATAAAATTCAATATAAAAAAGAAATATTCGAAATACCATTATGTTTTATGTGAATCATATTGCTATCATAATGTCAACGTTTTCATTGCCAAATTCATGATGCAATAATACCCGGTATTGGCAATGCTAACAATATATAACCCCTCATTACCTCGACGTTGTGAACATCGCGTTAATTTGCACACGACACGCAGGACCGTTTTTCCGTCGTTATGACGACTGTTGCCACGCCCATTTCCGGCAGATTAAAACGCTGTGTTACGTTTCCTCGTAATTTCTCTGTCAGACTGTCATCAGGACGGTTTTTATCATCGCTGCTGTCGAGGTAATATCACTGTTCTTGGATGCAAAAATCATGCGATAGCGAACAAACCAAACGTACTTTATCCCCGAAATCTTTTGCATCTGGTTTTCCTGTTACAAAATAGCGCTACTCAAAGATAGGTGTTTACTATTTCCCCAAGTTTAACAATGCTTTATAAGACACAAGATAGTATAACTCTGTTAAAAACATAATACAATATACTGTTATTATGTCAATCCTTTGAGGTCTTTCACTCTTTTACTATCGGTAGATGTAGGTTCTTTCCATGGGGTTTCGTCACGAGATGCTCCAGTGCTTTGTTCCAGTCTTCACATGCATGCTCCCTGGTGAAACCAACAGCTTTAAATTGTTATGAGACGTCATAACTGGCATGCATTATTGATCCCTTCCAAACGGTTGAGAAAGCACAAAAGCATCAAACTACATTCAATAGATTTGAGTTATTCCAGCATTTTGACATACCGTATAAGGGCTTATTTTTTGCGACATAACGATTTAAGTTAATTTATCATGAAATTTATATGAAAGATATCGGAATGTTGCAATTTAGCAGTAATTTATTTCGCGGATGACGCTTTTTGCTAATATACCACCTCATCATTATCTTATTTAGTGTTTTGTGTGTAGATTGCGTTAATATGAACACAAATATTGTTTAAACATATTCTGACATATGATAGTATACCGGAAACTTAGGTGATAGTGTAGATTACTCTAAATAAATGCGCCAAGGAGGTGGAATTTCAAAAGAAAACGTAATCTATCGAAAGATATCTGAGCATGGGAAAAACCCCAATATTAAAATGTAAACAAAAACGATTCATACAGATTTACACTGTAGTCCTTATAAAATTACAAGGACAATAAGACCGGGTGTTACGACTGAGCAATTGTGTTTTACGTCATCGACGAAAAACCTCACGTAAATATATGGCATATCCATGTAGTGTTATGGTCTCAAAGATAGTACCGCGACCGTAAACAATAACCTTTTCAACACTGTAGACCATAATGGACTCATCCATATCAATGAATGGTAGAGTCTACTTAAGTAACATAGAGGTGAAAGGGACAAACACAGATGAACATAAATATATTATTTGCAGCTATCAAACCATATCTAATTGAAAAGAAATGTTATATTAAATAAATCATTTTTAGTGTTAGCATCACACCTATTCAGAATTGTCCAACTTACTTAAGATATTATAGCCTAGTAACCTTCTTTAAGCTTTGTCATGCAGCATGCCTTTGTATATCAACTAAATATACTTTATATTCACCGGTAGACATAATTCCCAAATCAGATTAGGGACAGAATTGTGTTTGTCTACGATTGGTCATATAGCTGATATAGTAAACGTATATACGGAAAACAATTTATACAAATTTGATTTCCCTACCCACGAGAGCCTAGCTACATGAGTAGGCTTAGAATAAACGATAAAAACAGAATTGTCTGATTGAAATTGTCCGCGTCAGTATTGATACATACATATAAACTATATTCTCGAATGATATTGGAGCATAGGAAAACTGAAAAGCATGGCTCAAATGAGCGTTGTTTCTTTCTGTAGTCAAGACACTGTTCTCGGCAGTTTATGATGACGACACAGTTGTCTAGATACATCAGGAGCTAATCAGTCATGGAAATAGCTTCACATATAATTATATTATATACGATTTGATTTGTTCTTTTTGTACTGGATAGTCAATGACCACCGATGAGGATGGACATATGCATTGATTGAGACCTTATGACTCATAAATCCTAATCTGGCGTGTGGCTAACGGTAGCCATTTGTTAGCATTGTTGATGATAGGGTCCCATAGGAAACCAGGGTACAGACCTATCCAGGGCACTGGAGCCATCTTTTATACCTTTGTCTGATCCTCCTTAACAGAACGTCTCCGGGGACCATGGACCGCTAAATCGTTGTTGCTATTGGCCAAATCCAACGGATTTTGTGAAGGCTTTTGCTCTCGTGAGACTTCATTACCGGATCTATTTGATTCTATTATCGACTTTCTGGTCATTACAGTGATTGTTCGTAACGAAAATAAAACTTTGCCCTTTATTGACATGTTTTGACCCAATCAACTATGTCTCTTAACTGAAGACGACCACTTTAAGCAAACGTTCTTCTATCAAGTATTCTTCTATCAAGCATTCTTTTTATCATCGTAGCTCAGTTCAAGTGATACTCCTATCATAAACATGTGAAAACGACGATTTGACACTTTTGTTTAGGATGTAATCTGTACATGAAACATTGATTTTTGACTTAAGAGTGAACAAAAATTCGAGGAATCATGTTCTTTGAAGTATTTTTTTTTTCTTTTTCTTTTTTACATTCCGCAAAACATGCCTCAGATCATAAATTCTCGTGCTCAGAAACAATATACGCATGCGCATACATGTAGATCTGGCAATGTTAAACTCCTCTTATGGATTCCCTTGTCCTTAAATGATACAAAAGTAATTACATCTCATCTCAGAAAACTGCTTTTTATTCAGATAGACGCATATCTTGAGTGCAGAAGGTATTGAGCTTCCTATACCGCAAGATAGTACATATTCTGACAGAATGAATAAAAATATATATATATATACAGCTAGTCGAAGCAGTGATTACGCAACGAATGCCAGAAACGTGCGGTAACCAGAAACCAATATTGTTCGGGGTACAACTTCGGTCTTGGCGAACGAATCAGTATGTTCATCTCCCATAGACATTTTTGATTTAAAGAAAAACGTAGTGTGATGATAGCCTTGCGGTTTAAATTCAAGCAACGAACTGTACTTTGGTTTCTAATCCTGCTTACCAACCATCCCTTGTTTAAAAGGCTACAGGTACTTTTCACAATGCCATATTGCTTAAAAGTACTTCTCATTGCCCTGGTACTCAAGTCATTATCGGCATACGCGTATAATTGTTGTATCTTTCTTCATAAAATAAGATAAGTGACTCATTTTTCTTAGATCTTTTCTAGTTTACTTTGCATTTTGTCTTTATTTTAATAAAACAATGGACTATATAACACAACAATACGTTGATGAAAGGACGTCGGGAAGACAAAAGCCACACTATGTTGAACGGTGCTTTCCAAAGGAAAATTGCGGCGCAAGCAATGATTTAAATCCTTGTCTGTTGGACGGGAAAATGTAGCATGATGTCAATGGTAGATTATTTGTCCAAGAAATATAGAGACAAAAGTCCACGACGTTCATATACAAAGATTTGATGAAGGACTTTTTTAATTGGCTTTGTTCGATCTTGAAATGACGAGACTCTCGCAATAGACAGGGAATGTAAAACAGTCTACCAATTTTCCCGATACATGTCCTAGTCAGCATACTGGCAGTGCTATTAACGAAAGCAATACCTTCAATGGAGCAAAGAGGGAGTATTATGTTTGCAATGTAACTGCATGACATTAATAGAAATACGGCCGGTTTTCACTTTGATACCTAACATTTGGAAACGAATGTAAAACAAGCATTGTTCACCTCTGGGAAATAACCCCTATTGCAAGCAGCATATCGTTTTCTTCGACTCAACGAGTAAATATGCAGTTTGATATAATGACACCTGATCATGGTATTTTGCTATTGTTTTACCGACAATTGTTTGCTTGTGTTGATTGGATGCGTTGATAAATGATTGGGTAGGCCCACGAATCAACTGAGATCAAGGTTGCTAGGTGATGTGTGATTTTATCCGCGAGCAGAAGATCTGGCGCGTGTCAAATCGTTGTTTTATTTGTGGAAATAAAGCGCGTGTTCTGCTAAAATAGAAACTAAGAGCTCGTATATTACCAGGTATATGTACATTCGGATAAAGATACGATCCATAACGGGAAACAGTGGCATTACGAATACGGGGTCGGGAGCATTTCTCAAACATGCCCCACTATATCATTGGTTAGATGTGCCCATTGGCGGCGGATGCCTGACGTCGGTAATGTTGTCTTTGTTCTTAAAGGCTTTGAAGACGTTTTCTGTCGTAGATTTGTAACAATACGGAATCCCTTTACAAATTAAGGAGCATAACATACTCGAAGGGGCGTATTATCAGAGCACCAAAACCATCAAGCATAACACGTACTTTAACCTATGTTGTATTTCTAATAGAAACATCCTTTTTTGAACCAATACGATCCCTAGACAAATATAGGTAAACCTGTTTTAAGAAACCACCTTTGGGAGGGTCTCTAAACACAGACAGTCTCTCCACGCGGCTTCATGTTACAATGAATTCATTAAAATAATGAACGTTTAAAGTGATTTCTTCACACAGGCATTATGATTGCATACCTTGAATAAAATATCATCATACCATACGTAACACTGTCTGTGAACTTTTACACTGACAGTCTCTTAAAACGGCTTTATTGTACAACGAAATCACTACAATAATATACATTGAGGTGGTCTTTTAACACTGGTGATTTCTAATTAAAACACAGTTATGACATCATCCTTTTTCTCATTGGACATTAAATAGTAGAACGTAGTAAGCGTAGATGTCCATTATCATGTTGTATAATGGACAACTACTGGCCTAATAATGGACAGTTACAGGTAACAAAAATCCTCTAGGCACCAGCAAGATTTTGAAAATAATTCCAGACATATGGCTTTACTATATATATACACGTTTAAATATAATACCGGGCCTCGATCAGTTCATTCTCTCACAGAATGGACAGTTTGAGGCCTTCTCCTTTGCATAAAGGCTATCGAATGAGCAAGTTGTACTGTATTATATATATTTTTACGTAAACAGGGTATGTTTTGCTCGGTCAACTTCAAAGACCTTAGTGCACTGTTTTGATGTCAGATTTTTGACGACAAAACAAAAAGTTCTCGGTAGATTAAATACACATTCGAATTTATCAGATATGTAAAAACAATAATTTCGAATCGTCGACGGTTTGATTGGGTGCCTGGCATTTTAAGATATTTTCGTTTTTTTCAATACAAGCAGAGTCGGTTGGGGATCATTACATTAGGTGCTGGTTTCTTACTGTCTTATGCTATGTTGTCTTCCCTTTACCTTCGGCGTCTCATTACTTTATAATCTATCATGCCAAATTCACCGACACAACTGAACGGTACTTCAGGTTATTTTCTCTCCGCCGGTAATTAATGTTTTATCATTGCATTTATTACGTGAAAATGGTTCAGACAGTAAACGAATGAAAGGGCAGAAGCACGCGCAGTGTTACATTCGGAATAATTGACACTTACTTAAACATCACTTTAAATTGAAGCTAATTGCTGTTTACAAGTTACAACGCACACTTTTCAATAAGGTTAATTTAAACTCTTCGAAAACCATTTTAATACGATGGTAGCTGTCGTTCGGTATGCCTTGGAATGTTCTCAATTAATTTAATGGACAATTATAGCCTCGTAAACTGGATTTTATAGTACAGTGATTGCCACATGTGATGCACGTACTTTGTAAATATAGTTCGGTGAACTAGCCGCGCGCTATGCCTATTTATGCTACAATTCTATGTGAAATATTTAAACAATACGTTAGATTTAAAACAAATAAAAATTTGGACTGACCATCGTTTCAGATTTCCAAATGTCGTCCGTTGCAGTTTTACTGACTCGGAACAGTAACGAGTGTTAAGCTAATGTGATATCAACACGTACCTATTTATCTGCTCGAACCGACACGTGTTAGATCATTGAAAGCTTGTAAATACACGTGCCTGCACACACGTGGATCTCCAGATGTCAAGTTGTATTCTCGTTAGACCAATCCGACTAAGATGTCAATACATATAATTGAATACCACGAAAGTATCCTCTGCTTTCTCATGAAAAATTGCAGAGTCATGCATTTGATATTACGACGATATTAAAAAAATCAAAGAAATTTAATTAAGCGGATAGACATATTGAAACATGTGAAAAGTAAATACGTGAACTTAAATGCAATGGGTTATTGAGTAAGTGTTGCACGGTCAAAGAAAACTAATTCATAAAAATGTCTGTCGAACGTCAATCCTTTGATATGGACTGTGTTGTTAACGGAAGTCCATGTGGCTCTTGGGAGGTCTTGGTACGCCTACCTCATCAGTGAGTACGAGCTGTTAGTTGGTCAATAGGCTGCCAGATGGTGCAAACTGGACACCACAGGCGTCCATACACCTCATAATAACATCAACATTTACCACGCGTACTGTTAAAGCCGATCATATAGAGTAACAGGACTTAACACGGCATGTCATTGGAGATACTTTACCAATTACATGCATATCTGCTTTTTGAAAACATCAGAGAGCATTTGCTCACAATGACGTGTATCGTTATTGTATACTTCAAACAATCAAATCTTTGCGATTTGCAATGAATTTTTAAAAAATTCAAATGGAAGTTTTGCAAGAAAAAGAAGGGAATTTAAAAAAAAATACGTACATGAACAAATGTGACTGGTTTATAGGTAGAATGGGGTGTAAAACATGAACGAAGGAAACGCAAACATATCAATGTCCATGTATCACCTGTACTTTGTGATCATATTTTATTATTTTTATCAAGTAACCATGATAAACAGGGGCCACAAGTCCGGGAACGTCTTTCTTCCGTACTTTGTTATGGCATTTTCAAATGATCGACATCGTTATAAGCGATGAGTCAGGCAGCGAAATAATTTGTTTAAAGAGAAACATTTTATAATTAAAATGTAAAACTCAAAAACAAATTACATCTCTATATCAACTATTATGATTTGTAGCTTGTGTGTTTGAAGTGATAAATGTTATAACTTATTAACTAAAAATCATATATATTTTTTTATAAAATAAAAATATAAGTTCTATAACGGTTATTATAATTTGTAATTAATATTGTTTAATAGAATTTCAAATATTCTGGTTAATTCCTATTTCAGTTTTGAGTGTAAGTTAAGTAAGCCACGTGCAAACTTCTAATATTGTTTAAGCATTGCATATTACTAGTACACATGAACATCGTCTACATATAACTCTATTGTGGGAGCCCTTGTCGAATTCCCATATGACTATGGACTTAATTAATAGCGCCAATTGTTGTAGAGAAATAATTGAATAATAATGTCATCCCTTATTTATTTATCTATTTCATCAATAAAGCTAAACGAATTTTACTACTATATCGGCGTGGCTCCACGAGGTCAGACCGTCCCCGATGACAATATAAACTCGACTTGGCCTAATGCGTAAACATTGCATTAACTATTTATATTTTCTAACTTAGTTAGATATATGATCACAAAGCCTCACCATCAATCTTCGTATTATCCCTCTCCCATTGGTCTAGATATGCATTTGGCTTTTCTTCTGGCATTTCAGGAATTTATGGGTGGTGGGATGGCACTCACCTTTCACTCAGGCTGCCGGGATTCAATTCCCCGATTGCACGTGAACAGTTTTAGGTCACCTGCCCGACCACATGGGGTTTCCCCGGGTGATCCAGTTTCCGCCCACATTCAGACCCCCACGAGCTGACATCTTTGCCAACAAGGATGATTAAAATAAGATTAAATTTCTTGCTTCATAATTGTTGTAAAATAACTAAAGTATATACTACATTTTAGCAATTAAAGCATTGCGTCATCCATCGTCGCTGATGATCACAACATGCATTGTCTGGTTTTCTAAATTTGGTGTGTCTTGGGTTTTTATAATGGAGGATGGTTATGGTATACATACCAGGCCTTTCTATCAGCTTTTGTCATAGGACGATTGTGTTTACACAATAGCTACATGTATGGTCGAATACAACTGTGTCCACTGATAGTTGCGTCACCCTTATGACGTCAGCAAACTTTCTGTAAGGCCAGTTAACAGTTTCGTTACAACTCGACCGTGTCAACAAGTTATTGGGCCATCCACCAGCTGAGATCACATGATGACGATGTCCACTGAAGGTGAGGCTCTCAAGCATGATGACTGCATCAAGTTGATGCGGGGCCAATGAACGCCTATTGTCCTGGTTCAAAGACTGACTAAGGATTGCCAGGCAGAGACGGACCATTCAAAAGCTTTGGTCACATATATCATGACATGTGCGATTTCTGCAAGGCCATTCGTCAGTTCTTGGATTCCACCAAAATGTTCACTGACGGTGATTGCGCTCAACAGCTTTTGTCTTATGACGAAGCGTCCATTTTAAGAGATCTGTCAATAACTAAGACCATTTGACACTGTGCCCATACGACAGCCATTGTCATAAACGTATGACGAAAGTAGATATAACCGTCGATTGCGTGGTCATATCGGTCACGTGACTACCGCATCATACCACTGGCTATAGGGCCGATCAAATATGCTACCACATTCAATTCATCCAAATTGGACACATAGGTATGATATCGTCATGATTATAATTGTAACCAAAACGTATGCCCGATGCCCAGGCAGAGGCCTTTAAAATGAAATACAGGATAAAAGAGAAACTTTATGAAAACAACAGCAGACACAGCAGGCATCAGATTTCCAGATAATGCCCACAGTAGAAATAAACACCGACACCTGATGAGCGCGTAAAATGGACACTTTGATAATGGCCACATTAACTGGTCACTAAAAATCAAAGTATATCGTTAAACTGCAAATAACACCGAGGGGATGTAGTTTATTATCGAGAATTTAATCACGTTTACACAATAAAACGGGACAAGCAATCACTGCAAGAGACCATAAACCCACTAATATCAGCACAAACGATGTCCAAAACAGTGTAATGCCAAGTCCTTATTGTCACAAACACTTCGTAATTTAAATCGAATATGATCACATTAGCACGTATAAGATGTGTCTGATAGTATCGCACCTTTTAAATCTCACGAATGGAACACTCCTCGACATTCTAACTCGTGATTGAACAGGTAATAAAACTGAAAACATTATTTGAAGCATGTGGTGTAATCTAGAAACGAGTGTTATGGGTAAAGTATGCGTGTTGACAACAAAGTGGTATAATATCGGCGTAAAGGTTTAAACAAGATATGTGACACGTGTTCATGACGTCTTAAGGGGACATTCTTCCTCCCTAATGATCATTTATTGGTAGAAGTCAGCCATCAATTCTAGAAATAGATATTTATAGAATTGTGTACGGAAACATGAAAGAGTTTGCTGTAATAAGAAACAGTTGCCTTGACCTGATCCGCAACCTGTTAACGCTCTCTAGAAATATGGAGTATGGACTAAAATAATAGCAGCAGGTATCTCAGATCTTTGTGATTTAATTATACAGGGTGACATAATGTTGTTATCATTAATGACTATCACATATAGGATACAAACGCAGTGCAGACTCAAAGGAACGCGTAATGGTGGCGTTATCCGGGAAATATAGCAAATGACCAATTAGAAGAAATAATTACAACGTTAAATGTCAATGTTTCTCGCCAAATACAAGTTATCGGTGGAGAATCTGACCATTATGTACATGTAATAAGACCAAGCGAAGCAATAACAGCATTTCACCATAACATTCGTGATGTCATATCACATAACGGTCATGATTATACAAACATCGACGTTAAGAGCCCACACAGCTAACACTAAAAAAATATGTTCGGTGATAATTTAAAGCAAAGCTTCGATGGAAAATACAATGAATATGCAAATACACAAACACCAGCTGTTAAAAGCGTACATAAATAACGGATATCAGACGATTGTCGATTTCTAATGAATCAAGGTGATTAATTTCATTTCGCGTACCGCTTAGCGAATTTTTAATAGACAGGTATTAACAAATTATAGTAACAGAATATCTAGGCGGAACAAAATTGTATTTCGAGCCGACAATCGATGAAATATGGGCAAACTATTAACAAACGGCATATTATTAAGACGGAGACCCTAATAAAGCACAGGGTGAATAGGAGCACGTGTTCCGGATGGGCTAACGTCTCCTGCTTCGTCACGATCTGCCATGTCGGATTAAGTCAAATTTTAACAATATCATGTTTTTATAGTGAAAAATAAGGTAATGACAACGAAACCTCAACAAACAATAACAAGCTTAATCAAAATATTAGATTTTCATATTGTACTAGGAAACTATAAATATTTCAAAATAATATTGCGATTTCGACTATAAACTTACATTCTAAAGAACCAATTTAAATGCACAAGAATGTCGTTTGAAACGCAATCCACGGGCACGTGATGAAAAATCGTGTTAATACAAGAAAGCAAATATGTTCAGCATTGTCCAGTCTGTCGTGTTTTATTTTTAAGTTATGCAAAGAATATATTTCGAATCAAGAATTAAAACCTATCTCTCTCACATGACAATTTTTTGATGTAAAAGGGTTATTATAATTATGATCACGTACGAGTTCATTTGATGGTGAGGAAAACAGGACTGAGGCCCGTTCTCTGCCGCCACAATTACCAATACCGCACTACGAGGCGTGACCGGAAGCGAGAGTACAATAAATGCGTGTTGCTCCCGACAGCAAATTAACTTCCGCTCGTGCCACAAAATAGCGGGAATTGGCACATCACCTTATATAGACCAATACTTATATTCAATTTACGGTTCTAAAGACTACTCGCCCAGATTAGAGGATGTGTGGTAATGGCACGGGAGTAGGATCGTTACTGGGTTATAGACAAGAACTTCCGGTTCGTCACAGGGCATCATACGGAGAATTCAGGCCACTTCCATTATCTGTTATGCTCAAAACAGTAATGCCTCTAAATATATCTGTTTATCAAAATCTACGATTCTATCAAGAAATAATGCAAATCAACTAAAATGGACCAACAGAACTCTTCCGGCAGAGAATGTCCCTCTGGAGTTAAAACAGAGTTCGTCCTTTCTCTTAAGAACGAAAAACAGAGCTCGAGGACGACTCCGTATATTTAAGGGCTAACAATGGGCTATAAGTAAATCTCCGTTGCGTCAACCATCTAAATTAATCCTGAAACGTGCATCCTGTCCGTTTTAGATAATAAAAGGTGTAGTTTGCACTACTGAGGCTTCTTACCGACACAGGTAACATATACTTACAGACGATAGTACTGACAATTTAAGAAAGCCGTAAATGTTTGGCTTGTTTGTGTTTAACGTCCTAGTAACAACTACGTTCATTAAGGACGTGTCAAGTTTTAGTGATGGAGGAAAGTTGGAGTTCCCACAGAAAAAAACAACGACCTACGGTAAGTACATGAAGACTGCCTCACGTAGGTCTCGAACCCGCGAACCAGTGATGGAGGGCTAGTGGTATCAGAATGTCAGACGCCTTAACCGCTTGGCCACCGCGGTCCCCGTAAACCGTTCAGAACTATTTTTCTAGAGCGGATGACGACGAAAGGGTATGATGAGTTATTTGACGACACAGGACGTTCCCTCGTAACAATCGTTTCCCTTCCAAACTTGTCAATTGCATAACATTTTGTCTGTAGTAGTGTTCATTTAACACGAGCTACGTTCATGAAGTGATGAACTTTATATACGCGTTATGTTCGCTTTACCCGTTATGTGTAGCGGTGGTCATTACGGTCTTAATCTACGTTTGACACGTGTTTATGATGGCTAGAGAATAGCTCACTATCACTGTGTAATGGTTCCGTCTATGTGTTTTCAGGGTCAGTTTCCGTACATGTAACACCGATTTGTCTACACAAAGTAATTGACCAGCATCCCTTGCTTGCTGCGGTGACACGTCACGGTCTATATAATGTCGGAGAGTATGGCATAATTAATCAGATACAGAATGTATCTAAATATAGCTACGTACAGACAATCACATTATAAGTTCAATACAGGCTAAATGACTACAGTGATACAAATATTGGATATAGGGCATGCATCTGTATGTGAATGATTTCTATTTTGTTATTAAACAATAACCCTATCTGGCGGAAGTCATAAGTATACGCGTGTTATTTACAAAAAACATGTTAATCTTCTACGTCTGCGTGTGTGCGTGTGTGTGTGTGAGGGCGGAGATTTATGGAGAAGAATATGTAAACATATCAACTTTTTAAATCAGTTTATATTTTGATTAAAGAAATGTGTGACTCGATGACTCGGCCTTATTTTTACTACTGTTTTTCTTAAAATAATTTAAATCGGCGGTAAAATATGTACCATATGGACAGAAATGACTACAGGCAGCGTGTCGATCGCTCCACAATTGCCAATTTTTTAACTAATATTTTATCACCGACTGTACACAGTGAGCCCTACCTTAGAGGAGAAGTGTGCTCATTCCTCAACGTCAACACTCAAGCTACCGGGTGTGTCCATCGTGATATTGTTGACCGTTCTGAACGTCAATGGGAGGACTTGCCAATCACCTGACAGCCACAACGCAGAACATCGCCCTGTGAAGACAAAAGTCGGAGGAAATCCATGAATAAATAGATAGATTGGCAGTAATGGCATCAACCATCATCTATAATAAAAACATCATGTCCTCAAAAAATCGATAAAGGCTTTTCACAGTTTTTACCTACGCTTAACTCATAGTAAAGACATCCGGTATCGCACTCAATCAGAAGCAAGCTTAATACCACCATCGGGATGTCTTACTTGTACATATATATGTATGTGTATGTGTATCCGAGAGCACGTGGCAATTAATATGCTAATAAAACACTAATTTCAAGAAAAAAATACCAGCCTCAGACATCCCGACAGAGCCAATCCAGTAATATCCAAAAGATCGACTAAAGCTTGGCTGAAAAGATCAGGTCTGTCTATAGTGTATCGGGCAGGGCTGATTCGCCCATCTCTTTTTCGCGGGCTTGACAGTATCAACTCATACGTATACTCTACTAAGAACAACACTGTCAAGTCGAGATATTTCCCCCCTGGTAGTAACAGTGACTTGTGAATAAAAAAAAAAATCGATATGTAGCAGTTCCAGCTATCTCTCATGTCCACCTGTGTGAGGACGATGCTGCGAAGCTTCCGGGGATGACGCGAGACCCGCGTTTATGTGTGGTCATTGTAGGTATATATATCAAAATACGATCTCAATACAGCTGGCTTCATCGATAATTTATGCATTAAATATTAGTCTAATTATTTCTATCATTTACAAGGACCCAGAGTCGCGACATTTCAATCAGTACTTTGATCTCGGGGTTTTGGTTTTTATATACAGGGTAAATTAACGGTGCGTTCGATTCATGGCGGTTTTAGTACATATCGATGACAGACGATTGTGTGTTTCAGCGTACAGTATGGTATTGTTTCACGGTGTCAATTGAACACGCGTGTTGTTACCTACTGGGGACCCGGTTGGTTTATGTAAACAAGCCTCAGACTGACTGGTTTGATGTGCAGTAGTAAAATCCTCTGATCCATGAAGATATATCAATATTTTGAAACATCACATGAAAAAGGCATTAAAGCTGATACAACTGACTCTTACGATGCATTCAGATAAGACTACGTCCTTGACGTATTGTCGGGTAGATTCCCTTTCATAAACAAAATTTTTGAGGGAAAAATACCCGAAAGAACATTTTTAATTTGTTTTTCCAATTTACTTGTTGATCTCCTACTTATTTGTTAGATGTTGTCATACTCTTTGAGTATAACCATATCGTAATTACGTTCTTGTGATTTGTTCGGTGTGATGTTTTAGCACGAACAATCAATGAAGCCTCGTCTCGATGTTATCACGTCTTTATTGTAAATTGTCTGGTAGAAGGGACAATTGGTCAGGGATAATGACACTATCTCGTGATCCGCACTCTACATAGCACTATGTGAGGTAGTACCGGGTGACACGCGACAGGGGTGAAGTGTCCCGAAGTGACGGCAGACTACAGAAACCAAAACTTCCCGAAAACTCAAAACGCTGGGTGATAATCATAGCTTCCGGGAAACATTACACTCTACAGCAACTAAGATCCAGGGTAGCTTTAGACTCTACCGCTGCTCAGATACCGAGCAAAAATAGACGCTACAGTAACTCAGCTCCCCAGTAAAAATAGACGCTACAGTAACTCAGTTTCCGAGTAACAGAAGACTCTACAGTAACTCAGCTCCCCAGGAAAAATAGACTCCTCAGTAACTCAGCTCCCCAGTAAAAATAGACGCTACAGTAACTCAGTTTCCGAGTAACAGAAGACTCTACAGTAACTCAGCTCCCCAGGAAAAATAGACTCTACAGTAACTCAGCTCCCCAGGAAAAATAGACTCCTCAGTAACTCAGCTCCCCAGTAAAAATAGACTCTACAGTAACTCAGCTCCCCAGGAAAAATAGACTCTTCAGTAACTCAGCTCCTCAGTAAAAATAGACTCTACAGTAACTCAGCTCCCCAGTAAAAATAGACTCTACAGTAACTCAGCTCCCCAGGAAAAATAGACTCTACAGTAACTCAGCTCCCCAGGGAAAATAGACTCTACAGTAACTCAGTTTCCGAGTAATTGAAGACTCTACAGTAACTCAGTTTCCGAGTAACAGAAGACTCTACAGTAACTCAGTTTCCCTGAAGTCCCTGTACTCGCCATCTCACATCTGACACGAGGCGACTAGTAGGGAATCATGTTTACCTATGATATTGGATGACCATAGTTGATAAAAGGACGTGAAATAAACAAACAAGATTATGTTCTATATCACAATGAAGTTGATCATATGTTGACCGTCAGCCGAAGTTATTATTTTGGTTTGCTTTATGTTTGACGTCCTATTATAACAGCTTTGGCCATTTAAGGTTTTGGTGGTGGAGGAAAGCCGGAGTACCCGGATAAAAAACAACGACCTGCTATCAGTACCTGGCGACTGCCCCATTTGTGCCTCGAACCTGCAACCCAGTGGTGGAGGACGTTTGGTAACATAATGTCAATCCGCCTTAACCACTTGGCCACCGCGGCCCCTGTAGTCATTGAACAACAGTACGACGTACAGATAAACTGAAGCAGGTTAGCTAATCAGTTGGCCCGTGTTATTTTGAACAACAAATTCAAGCCGTTTCTTCGTTTTTGCAGTGATGGTGCATTGTTTTTAAGATTATAACCATGGGCTTGTTGGGGTTTTAATGGATTGGCTGTTTGATGGCAATTGTGCTTGTCTGATAGATTGACTGGATTGTGCGATGCCTTGCTTAGATATAATGGTAGTTAGGGTCGGTACAAAATCATAGAATCTCCAACTACCGGTAGACGAGCACTCCATCATGTCAATAGGGCGCAGACAAGTATCTGATCAATGTCATTGAACGTTCAGCATTTGTGATGAACAGTCTTCAGATGGCGTCCCAGTGCCATTCAGCTGCATATGAAATGTATGAAATGCAAAAATGGCTTTTTGCCACCAGCTACAATGTGTGTTATAAATCCGGAAAATGTGTACGATGTCTGGATTGTGTTTAGTAGCAGGGTGTATAATGTACACCGTTTTATACAGAATCAATACATACTAGTTCTGATTTAGTTATCTCATCATCTTCTTGATAACGCTATGCTGTACCTATTACGACCAGGATGCTGCATGAATAGTGTATTATTTTAGCTGGAAATTAATGATCTTATTTTATGTGGTACAGACTCTAAGATCACATGAGCAAAGGTATAATGTTAGCAATAATTGATCCCCTTAAGAAAACACGTTAAGAGATCGAAAGGGCGCAGCTGGAGTTGAAATCAAACAAATTTAACATCAGCGATAACACGAAACCCTTTTAATTTATAAAACATGGGTACAAATGTGTACTAAATGAGATATATTTTGTGCTGTAAAAAAGAGTGAAAATATATATTCGATTCCCCCACATGTCCCTCCTAGTCGATTCCCCCCACATGTCCCTCCTGGCAGTTCCAGCATAGGAAGTCATATTGTGGCGTGTACGACTGGATTTGGAACATTATAGCTCCAGCTCGCGTTGGTAGCGATGTTTTGTAGTTTCTATTTCCGGTCAGTGGTAATAAAGACGGCCAGATCAAATAAAATAGATATGTAACGCTAGGAATGGAAACAAGTCGAACATTTCGTAAACACCCAAGATTAAATGTCAAATAGATTCGACGTACCTGTTAGCATACTGGTATTGCTTTAGCCATTGAACTTTCCTTCCTTTTTTTAATTTGAGCCACCGCGATACGAACTACAAATCTACCGTCTTTTACACAAATGCTCACAAAGCTTGTTAATATCATTTAATATTAAGACAAAAACGTTCTTGTACATTCTGGTAAGGATTTTCATTCTTATTTTTCCCTGTTTTTCTTTCCCTTTTTATTCTATTTTTTTTTTCTATCAATATTTGTATTTCTTTTTTTGTTTTTATTTTTACTTTTCCGTAAACGAATAATATTTTAATAAGTTAAGGACTATAGAGTCCTCTGTATGTGTGTCCTTATGTAAACGATATTTCGCAACCACTGAACAAGCAAAGGCAAGTATGCAATATAAGCACACACGTTCAAAGAATAGTAAACACAATTCCTAATCGTGAAATTGCGTAAATAAGGGAGTTAATGGAAAACAAGAAACGCTATTTCAAACACGATGTTTACTTATCGATATATAACGTAAAATGATACCTTGTGGTCAATAAAAACATTACACATGAACTTTGATTACCAAGTGAACTGTGTCGTTAGCAGCAAAGCATCATTTTAAAGTTAAAATGGAAAGCCCTAAATAGCAAAATATGTACTGAACTTCGGTACATTGTCGCTATTATACATTTTTAAACAGGAACCACAACTCATGCTGGTATACAACACATGCCGTCGCTTCTTATAGAATGTTCTGAGAATTACGCAACGGACTCAGCTAAATTTCGTACCTGCTGCCCCATACTGTACTGAGGTTAGTCAGAGTAGGCACAAGAAATCTTCGCCTGATGAATGCTTCGAAAATTTAATTTACAGCTTGATTGTACTTCGTACTAGGTACGGATCTTGTAGAAAATTCAATTATGCTTAGGAAATAATTAGATCAGGGACATTACAGAAACGCTACCTGTCCATAAAACAAGCTTGAAATACACGATAAAATCGGCTACAGTTTGTTTTCCGGAAAATTCTACGTTACGGTTTTGCTTGAGAATATTAGTATAGTCTTGCAATGAACCGTTAATTAAGTATTTTAACACCGTGGTAACTTGCACTAGATTTAAGTGTGTATTGCAAATTGAATGCAAACAGAGTTTTAAGCTGACAACGAATTATTTTTCATTTTGTTTATGTTCTAATGCAATCAGACTTGCAGTTGCAGAACTGTGTTTGAATTACAGAGTGGTGGATTGTTTTCGAACTTGCGTTAAAATATCATCAGCTGATTTGAGTTTTCCTGTGAAGCAAATCATAAAAACGGGACCCAGTAAGTTATAAATGTTTCTCATTTGATATTTGTGCGTATTATGACGCAACAAATATAATTAATGACGCCATCAGTAACGTCAAGAGAAAATACAGACATAAACAAGAAGACACGTGGGATAATATGATTTATTTGAAGTAAAACACGAAGTATTTTTGGGAAAAGATTGGACAATCATTAAATGTACTTCAGGTCATCACGTGAAAAACACACGATCTGATGACGTTGTGAGATTAATTACTGACGCTGTGAAGTCTGTGGGTGGCGATTCATTGACCAAGATACTGCTTGCTCTGTGCTGTACTTAACGAATTTCTCAGCGACGTTGACGAAAACACCATAGCAATACATATCAAAGAATTCGCTTGACCTTTTTATCAAACGGGGCCCGCGGTGGGATTCACGAAAACACAAGCAAATAAACACATAGAAGTACTCTGCATTAACCACTTAAGGATTGAAGATCAATTTTTGAAATATGATTTCAACCCGGTTTCTGACAAACGTACCACACGATGCGTGAACACGTAAACATATCTAATTACTGTGTCAATATTTGATATATTTGTTACCATTTTTTACTGAAACAGAAATTCAAAAGAATATAGGAAATAGAAAAAAATGATTATTAAAGGGACTTAAGAAAAATATCCCTAATTCTATGTGAGGGTCAGTAAGGGGAGTAAGTAAGTGAATATACTATTGAGCAAATACATATAAACATAACTGAACGAAAAAGTGGTGTGTCGAAAGTGAACGAGAAAAAACAATGACGAGTATTGTTTGTATTGTCTGCTGTAGATAGAGCTACAGTCCCCAGACAGTACACCGTATGATTTATCTGTCTGGGTAATACAAATCTATCAAACTGTAAAAATATTTATTTGATATAGATCGGCTGTAAAATAATAACTACAAATACATGATAACGTAAGATGGACGCAATTTGAAACCATTGTTGAGTGTTACCCCTGAAGATCGGCAGGAGGCCGAAACATCGGGACATTTTGTTTTATCATTAAAAGACACGCTTTAGAAATTTTATGATTTATTATGCAAACTGTTTTATTAAAAAGAAGTTCAAATGATTTCTGAAATTGTATACCGCAATATATGAGGTACAGTGCAGAGGCGTTCCGAGGAGAGACAAACCTTGTTTGAAGAGGTTCTTGCAGGTAGATATCTGTTTTGATTCTTATCAATAACGATCCCTTGGTGAACCCCCGAAAGTGTCGTTAGAGAGAACCATGAACCGCTCTTGAATCTAATCACGACACTGTATTCGTTGGCAATGGTACTTGGCAAATCCTATTTTCATTTGCAAGACCACGATCATTCTCACTTCCTTTAGCATTATGCCAGCATTGGATGTTTTGGTAAATTGAGATAAGGCAGGAAAATAAAACGAAAAAAATCTTACTTAGATCGAGACATTTGGTGTTTGTTTTCTGCGGAAATGAGGATTGAGATACCCGGTGGCTCAAATATGTATAACTGGCATGTCTGCCTCGGGGCTGTTGATTCAATAGACATGATAAAAAGGGAAAACGGATGAGTGAAATGGCGGGTCGGATCCCTGAGAAGCACGAGTCAAGAATTATCTCCACGAACACTTGTCAATTAGTGAAGACAAATTAATCTATTACCCTCGTACAACATATATGTCGTCACACAACGCAGATCTTGCCGAAAACACCGAAGGTGTATGTGATACCGTACACTAGCTTATTGAAAGACGCCCATTAATACCGCTCCTCTGACACAGGTATCTGTAGGCGTAAGCCGAGCATCTGGTCCCTGACAGACAATTATCACAATCAAAAATGTTTTCAGGATGTTATCATTAATCGTGTTTGAATCAGAAATTAATAACAATGAATACAATATGTAATAGCCAAAAGCATGAACAACAGACAAATATCTTTAAATTATGTTAAGCGCTCGATAAAGTATGTCGAATAAGATAGTTCTAAATGTATTATTTTATTTTCGTATCTTATACACGTGGTTGGGATTCATTGTGTGTGTTTTTGTTTTTGCTTTTTTTCATGAAGAGCTATTCTTTTTGGTTATTCTGTCAAACTAATGAAACGTTATTTCGTCAGGCCATGAAAGTCAAAGGTTTTGGAAGGCGGCTCAAGGGTAAAAATGTAATTTTTTAAAAATCAGAAAAACGATACGTGATCAACAGATCCTTCGACTCGTTACAGTTGGAAATCTTACGTCTAACTCATTCTCGTCAGTTAAATTTCAAATGTATAAAATGCACTCCGTGCATCTCTTATAATAATAGTAATAATAGCAGTTCGAGGTCCCTATACACCGCTTTATCACAACCTAGTTCGTAGGTCGTCTCAAAGCGGTTCACAAATTACTACCCGTGGTTATAAGACCTTTGCAACTAGCTAATATTTTTCGCAACTCCCTGGTTAGCATAAACCTAGCATTCAACAATTCTAGCACTGCCCAACCACTTACTCATTTACAGCTGAATAGACTTGAACTAATGGAGTAAAGTATCTAGTTCAAAGATACATTACAGTGCCGTGACGTGACTCGACCCCGCAACCCTTCAGTCACGAGCCCGGCGTCTTACCACTAGACTACCGTGCTTTTTGCAACTTTTGAAAATTCACGTGAGACAAATATATTGTACATGTAGAGTAACCGTCAATTGATGAACAACTCAGTGCATGCGACCCTCGGGGGATCACCGTTTCATACAGATAGTCCACCCATGTATACGGCCATCGGTGGAACACCCTCGGGTACAGATAGGCCACATATTTATAATGTTAGATTCCCGACTGTATTACTAAATTACGGTGAATTATCATCTTCACAATAGTACGACCGTTATAAGACCCAAAGGGATCTCATAAATATGTCTTATTTATTATGTATATTTATGCACCTGATATAGATCCATGCTAGTCATATACCCCATGAAATTGTTCGCCGGGTAGCAATGTGTGAAGCAACGGTTCTGTAGTTACGGGTAGTGCAAAAAGATCATTCTCCTTTGGTACAATGTGTGTATCTTCATGACGATCGGTCACGTTTGTCCTTCATCTTTTCATCTAATTTTAATTGTTATTACTTACCTCTCGAAAAGCACTGACAAATGCATGTTCAGAAAAACTTCGTTATACTGCTACCATTTGCCGTTATACAGAGTTTTGACGATAAAAAAAAAGGAAACGTATAAAGGTGGGAAACAGAAAAAAGAAACCTTGACATATGTAGAGACACATCTACAGTGTAACTGGTGTAGTTGGAGAAAAATGAAAGGTTTTGACTACTTTTGATAGGAATGTCATAAATAAAAGAAAATTGAACTTACAACATTTGAATCAGCGCCTTATCTAGATTTAATAAGCCACTCTTAAGCGCTTTATAGTACATAGATATACATTGTACAATTTATACATTCAACACAGTTAACATATACAATAGTCAATACAATTTGAGGAGTTTTCAGGAGCTGCTTTATCAGGTGCTAACTACTAGTCCTATGCCACCTTGCTAATATCTCTCTATGTATGTATGCCTGCGTTGACGTATAATTGTGTGTATCATACAAACATTCGGGTACCCCGTATCTTCGTCTGGTTTAAGACAGCATCTGAATCCATTGACAGCGAAAGTTCTCGATATATATCTTTATAACATCTTTATAAATCCGATCAAATGAGTCGGTCTCCAAGTGACCGCTTTAGTAGGGAACAAGATTGACCCCAGAGAGACTCCGGAATTCATACGTTACGGACCAAGATTTACATAATTATCGCTGCGTCCCACGTGACAAAGCACTTCAAAGGCATCCATAAACTCGAGAACAACGTCAACATCTATCAGGACTCACGCCTTAGGAGTAAGTAGACGTTATGTTCAAACAATGATTAGATCATAAACTCGACCATAAGTTAATATTCTATAAAAATAGAACCAATATAGAACATTATGACATTTAGATTCTCTTATTGGATCTATCGCGGGATTTTCGACACGTCAAACCCGCAGAATACACTACTCTAACAAGGAATAACGGGAGCAGTTGTTCTAAGCAAGAGCGAGGTCGAACGCACGTCTCGGTAAAGTCAAGCGTATGACCTACGCCGTTACCATTGCTAACCCTATTTGAAACATTTTATTCCGCATTCAAAACGGCAGTTGTACAATGTTCTCCCGCTTATCAAATATAAGAAAAGAATCCGAAGTGTAAAAAACCGCATTCACCCTCAAAATCGATGAGCTATGGTAAAATGTGAACAATTGAATGATTTACATGGAAATCCTTCATAACTTAATAATACATCTGATTTTGTCAATGATTTGGCAAAAGATTTCAAAGACTTAAAGCCTGATACTGTTTTCGATGTTTTCATTTGACGTTTTGATCGTTTGGCATGCATTAAGTGAGATACAAGAAAGATGGTTTGAGCACAAAATCCGCACTTAAGCATGAACACATTTCCATTAATACGGGCCCAGGTCCCGCATTTATGAAACCATTCTCATACTCAAATATGAAATCTGTGCTCAATCCGATTGTCTTGATTATCGCTTAAATCATGTGACAATGTCACAAAGACTAGCATAAACAGTAAAAACAGTATTCGGCTCCAAATTTTTTCCAAATAATTTCGCAAAATGCTCGTTTTTTATAATTTTTTATTTTTATAAATATTTTCATAATTACAGGCCGAGATGCTTAGGAAGGGTAAGCATCTTCTACTTCAATGACAACGCCTACATAGACGTAATTATGTTTCCATGAATCGACAATGATTTTCAAATTACCTATACACCGTCATGACTATGTAGAGCCGGAGACAAAATCCGTGACTTTATATATACCGGTTATCATAGTTTAGTGCTAATATGTCATCAACGCTATGACAGGTATGTTTACCAAGCAATGATACACAGCGTGACTTTTTAATAACGAGGAGCATGTTACTCGTCATCTGTCATCACAATCAATGCGTCTGTTTACAAAATCCTTCTTTACCGTTAAAAAATCGATATATGTACGGTGAATTAAGAAAACAATGTGCTTCGGAGAGATAACAAATAGCAGTATCTATATTAAGTGTTCTAAAACTTAAACATTGTAGTTCGAGTAAAAGAAAAGGTGTATTTCGGAAATGAATCAGACAGCAATAACTATAATAGGCATTGCAACACTGGAACTGTGTTCTGTAATAAAGGAAAAAGGTAGTAGACGGCAATAATGATGTGAAGCGTTCCAGAACTGGAACTTCTTTTTGCGAATTCAGAAAATAATGTGTTTCGGAAAGATAGCAAATAGCAGTAGATATGTTACTGGAACTATGTACTGTGATCAAGGAAACAAAGGGTCACTGAAAGATAGTAGACAGCAATAATCATGTTTAGCGTTCCTTTACATGAACTTCGTACTGTAAAATAAGGAAAAGTATGTGATTCGGAAAGGTAGCAAATGACAGTAGCTATGTCAAGCGTTCCAAAACTTGTACTTTGTACTGTGAATGACGGAAAAGCATGTGTTTCTGAAAGGTAGAAATAGCAATAACGACGTCAAGCGTGCCAAAACTGGAACTATGTACTGAAAACTACGAAACGTTCTTTTGGGAAGGTAGCAGCCAAGTAGTTTCAAGAGGAGTATTAAACCACACTATTATTCTACATTTAAAACGTTTAACTCAAACGTTAGCTTCTGGCTCTGTTCTTTGAAATGACACAGGGAATATAAAAAAGTAATACGTGTTCATAAACGGTCTAGTAAATAATGGGTATTCCTATGTTTGCGCAAGGACAACGCCGTGCATTTCGAAATCTACAGTGAGTATTTATTTGCCTCTTATATGTATGCGTGGTTGTGTAACCCGAGAACTATTATTGTTATAAAGCGCCTCAGATAGTAGTTTTGTGTGATACATAGGAGCATATAAACATGTTGTATAACATCGTTATCTATGCAGGCCATTTGCTAGACGTATACATTGCAAGGTTGATACCGTTTCCAGTGCTTTCTCTGAAGAGCTGTTAAGGAAAGGTCATTTCATCACCGACACAAACGTAATCCGAAATATTAATTATATGATTAAGCTGATAAATCTCCTTATCATATATCAATGGAGTCAGATGGTGCTATTTCACACTCCATGGCGTTATCAGATTTGTTGAAATGAACCCGTGTTTGTTAGTTTCGTATAATGATAGTTTCGCATTCGTCCGCTAATTACTGTCAACCTTTTTATGTACTGTTGATAGGTTGAATATTACGCTTCGACACATACAGACTAGCATTCATTGCGGCGTTTTACAGCGTCTTAAAAACGCTTGAATTATTCATGACTCTCTCGTGTGGAGATAACCATGATTATCAAATCTTTGTGGGATCTATATAGAGTCATCTTTATCTTTTTCGTTTATCAACAGCGGATCTTGAACCCCGCGGTAAAGTATTGATATCATTTGAAGGAAATACAAACAGAAAAAAATCCCAATCACGTCCTGACAAGTTCGAATCAATACACTGGACCAATAAGGACTAAGGCGATACCTTCCGCTCGTTATCAGCTTGTATTGTCTCGAAATTGACATGCGATAGCTATGTCCTTTGATGTTGGGCAGGCATTACTACTTCTAAGATGTATGGATAAGCTATAAGTAACAGAGGATGTAGGTTTCTGTATTTCATCAAGTGTAAAAAAAAACCACCATAGTTTTAATAGAAAGGGAAAACCTTGCTACAAAATACGCCCTGTCGCCAAAGTAATAAAAAAAACGGTTTTGGACCGAATATCCGGACGGACACGATTTCTTTGGTTTTTTGTTTGTGTTTTACGTCCTGTTATTAGCTATGGTCATTTAAGGGCGTGCCAGGTTTTGCTGGAGGATGAACGCCAGAGTTACCGGAGAAAAAACACCGATCTATGGCCAGTACCTCGCGACAGGCTTTCATTGGAAACAAAAACATATTTCTTATATTTAACATATTTGTATCATAATTTTCCATTTCACAAAGAGCAGCATCGATTGATACGTATTTCGGTTTTTATTTTCGGAATTGGTAAGAAATATACATAATTATTGCGTAATATAAAATATCCTTTTTGCCACATCCGCCTGTTGGATTTCTGTATACGATCAGTAACGTTAAGTAAATATCGGTGCTTGTAAAAGTGTCGTCAATGTACCTTTACTAAGTCTTCATAACTGTTTCGACATCCAACAGAAAGCATGTTGATTTTTGCCATTCCGATTATCGACCCATTTTTTCTGCACAAGCCTTTAAGAAATGTTATTGTTTGAATATGTTAAAGATCCCTGTGTCGTTGAAACAAATTGTATAACATGAATTTGAAACGTTTTAATAATAATTATAGTCTGAGGTTCTTATATATCGCTTTCTCACAGCCTAGTTCGTATGTCGTCTCAAAGTGGTTCATAAATTATTATCCGTGGTAAAAGGGCATTTGCAACCAGCCAATTACAGCCGGTGCTGCCATTTCGGCGCTCACAGCTAGCATTCAACAATTCTAGCACTGCCCAACCACGTATTCATTTACAGCTGAGTAGACTAGAACAAGCAGAGTAGAGTATCTTGCTCAAAGATACAACACCGTGTCGTACAGTGACTCGAACCCACAACACTTCGGTCACAAGCCCGGCGTCCTACCACTAGACTACAATGCCTTGCATAACAATAATTTTAATAAACATCTGTTAGCTTTAATACATCTTTTCATAAAAAAGACACAGAGAGAAAAAATGAGACAAAAAAATATGCAAAGGGGCCAAACAGATATTCGAACCCAGGACCTTGGTTCAAAATAATCCATTCACCATCTGAACCACTTGATTAGTGGTATGTCTCTAGCCGATTAAGACGGTTCGTACGGTGGCATATTTCTGCCATCGACTTCCGACTTGCGAGTTACCTTTGTCGACATATTTTTTTTAAAAGATGTGATCCTTAACTCGGAAGAGATATGAGATCAACGAGGGGAATGCATGAAATTGTCACAGTATTGTTCTGTGCATTTCCGTGGAGTCAAGTGTGCATGACATGAGACAGTTGCACAAAATTGTGTCTGCCGTCGTTTTTCAACCCACCGCTCCTCAATCCAATTCCAATACATTGTAGCCAGTGAAGTAAATGCTTTTTATACGTGTGAATGATTTATACACGGCTAGAAATATGTTATAAGTAGACTTCCAATCGCCTTCGTCTGACCTCTTGATCTTTTCCTGGAGAGGACGGCATAACACAAAACTGCACAATGGAATTGTGTCGGAAAAGCCAATATCAAGACAAAGTTCAGCGTCGATGCTCTGGTTCTTTCACTGTTAAATATTGCCAGTGCCGTAGCAATTACGCATTGAAGTAGCATTGCGTTGACATTTACAAGGATTAGAAATATCGGCGGTTTTACATGGAAATTACATGAAAGGCGTTTATTGAAAGATCTTGCGCATAGATGAAAGTGTAGCATTACGAATGCAACACTGATCCCTGACTACCACCATATTTGTTACTGTTAAGATCATTAATTAGATTAGCAGACTCTATAATTAGATATATGTGTTTCCTCTTTGATGATGCTACGGTATTTTTCCCGATTGAATTTGGTGTATTTGTAATTAAATCTGTTTTCACATTTTTGTTAAATGTTCTTGATGTTCATATTGTGTTTTTTAGTGTGTGACTGTGTCTTACAGTCTTTTAAATTGTATTCGTTGTTTAAGCTTGAAACATTTGATTTGTTGTATTTACAAATGTATAGGTTTCCATGGTCGCTTTTTTAAGTTTTGTTTCAGTTTCTGGGCTTTTCTCTTTATGCTCATATGTTTTTGAAGTACTCCAGCCTACATCGCATAACCATTTTATTGTTACATATATTGAAATCCCAAAGAAGTCTAGACGCCCCGTCAGAACAAAGACAGATAGCTATGACAACGCGCTAATGGAACTACAACGTTCCAGATGTAATAGGTGGTTGTGTTGTAATGCTTGGCACAATCTGATGCCTAGCACACTTGAATAAGGTCATTTAGACAGGCATTAAAGTATAATCAACTATATCTAATTTACATTACATAACTACATCACAATGATATAAAGACCGCGGCTATTGACTTTGCGCTCCTATATCTTTCAGCGCTGCGAATATTTGAGCGTAATTGAAATTCCCTTCTTTCTGAAATTTAATGATTTGGGATTTTAACATACAAGCGTAAAAACATCATTACGTATCTAAAGTCGCGCTATTGGATTGATATAATTAAGGCTTCGATCTGGTACCAATGCTGAACTACCAGAAGAGGAGCGACGTCAATCCCAGACAAGGAAAAAGAGGCCCGCGGCGGGTTAAAAATGTTAGCAAACGGTCAACATATTTGAAACATTTTCTTGTCATTAATATTGATATCACCATAAAACATGTTATGCATAGATGGAGTCATAACACAATTCAGCGCACACTTTTGATTTTAATTGAAATATCAATATCTTTTGGTTGCATTCCCTTCTGAACCTCTGAGATGTATTTTACAGCAGATCCTCGTTCCCAGACCGTTATATTTCATTCCACCTGATCAAGCGACATCATCAGTGTCTTCATTTGAGTTGACAGGAAATGAGATATAGCGATAGGAACAGAAATCATTAAAGTATTCATGTTCAAGAAGAAACACAGATTGCTCGATCTAATGAAGGAAACGAAATATGATTCGCCTTAATAGGTCATTTTCTCGGCTTAGATTTTTTTCCACCAAGCCCCACATCGAAACGTTTCCGGCGCGGTTTTAGCTATAATCTAAGATTCTATTGTCCGATCCCGTTGGCACTATATAGCCGCCTTGGTGCGCACACAACAATTATTGCGTGTATTTCTATCCTATTATGGCCACGCGCTGTATGGAGGATAATTAAGATACTGTAGCGATGACACAATTTTCCTTTCGTTTTTAACTTGCACTTCTTAAAATCATGAGATAGCACTGTATCCAAGGTTCTAAAACTCTTGAAAAGTATAGCTTCAAAAACAAGCACTAGAGAATAATTACAACATTTCGTTAAAAATGTTTGTTCCACATAATATATCATCGCATTGATATACTGTTGAACAACCTTGTCGTCTATGGCCGCTGCAGGTTCGGGGAAAAAACATTCTGTATCTCACGGCATGTTTCCGAAATCAGTAGGTCTTTATGTGTCTTCTGCTTAGAAGGGACATTGGAGAATGCAAACCTGATGTACAGTTTCTATTGATGGGACCTCCATCTTTTATTTTTCTCCCTTGCTTTCCCTAACATTTCAGCCGTGTTTACATGGCCGACCATCTGTACATGTATATGACTTAGACAGCCTGAAGGACGTTAACCCGTGCATAAACCCAACAAACAAACAAATCTTTAGTTTGTTGCAGCAACACAGTCGAGCTTGTTAGGGCTCATTCTTTAAGAGAGATGCGCAGAGCATCGCTATTTACTCTACCAGTTGTAGGCAGACAAAGTGACTTCTGTTGTTGTCACCGAACCCGGGAAAAACGTATTCACCTAAGTTCGTCGTCAATCCTTAGCTGTATCACCCTTGTACAAAACCTGACGCTTCCTTTCGACTCGGCAAGGCTTTGGCAAGGTTCGCCTGAATAAACGAACAACTGTGGTCCGACCGGTTTGACCGTTTAAACAAAAACGGCCCTAGTCCCAATCAAAATATCTTCAGAGGATCGAATAAGATCTCGTCTCTATTTTCCAACAACATATTGTCCTGCCCTACAACGGGAACTTGTCCTGGTCTTAACCGAGATAACGAGCTGGTTTGCGCCGATAACATGTCTTTCCTGGTTTACACCTACGAGATTCTGCGACATGTTGATCTCAACAGAATGCAATTTCAGTTATGTTCGGTCTAGAATCTTGAAATAGGCAATGTACTATATTTTTTTCATATTTTTTTTTTACAACATTGCTTTATTTTATTGCTTGATCATCAAATGTACCGCTATGGACGAAAGAATGGTGTGCCAACATAGATATATAAATGCAAATCCACACAAAATCGCCCCGATAACACGTTACAGGTGACATTCTGCTACCACTAGCCCTCCACCACTGGATCACGGGTTCGGGGCCTTTATGGGGCAATTGGCAGTTATTGGCCGTAGGTCAGTGGTTTTTTCTCCTGGGACTCCGGCTTTCCTCAACTTCAGTATTCGATGTGTCTTCCACGACTGACAATTAACATCTAAACTGCCATTAGTGTTATTCATATGTTCGTTTTATATTTCAACTTGCTGTTCACTAATCATGTCAAATACGTAAAGCATAGCATTTTAATTTGTTTTTGTTTTCCGTCTTTTTAACAGCTATGGTCATTTAAGGACGTCCCAAGTTTTGGTGGTGGAGGAAAGCCGCACTTCCCAGAGAAAAAAACACCAACTTACGGCCAGTAACTGGCGACTTCTCCACATAAACCTCGAACCCAAGACCCAGTGTTGGAGAGCTAGTGGCAGCAGAATGTCAGACGCCTTAACCACGTGGCCACCGCTGCCCCCTAAAGTATAGCAATTGAATAGTCTGTTTGTTTGGTATCTAAGGTACTCACAAGAGCCAAGGTCATATGAAGACGGATACCTAAGGCGAAACCACCGGAAAACATGAGTACGTCAATCTAATTGATTATTTCAAAGGTCTTCCAGTATATTTTTCTTTCGTTTACCTTTCGCCAAGGTTTTATCTATCTCGGGCTCCAGATATGGTTTTGTTGACACTTAGGTGTTCTCTTGTTGTTTCTACTCTGCAGGATGATTTTAATTGAACAATGTTACTAAGTCAATTACATTTGATTTAAAAAGCTAATCTGAAAAAGAATATCTGGCTAAAAAAATGTTTTCCCAATGGAATTCAATCACTATTAGATGCTGTCAGTGAACATGACAGACGATGTCGCAATCACATGGAATACATTTGTATCGCCATTTTTTGTCGACAACCTTACATGGATGAATTGCAAGTTTGCGTGAGTTGGTACAGACAAGTTAAGCCAGTACATACCTTTCAGTTAGCTAGTTCAAATTCGATTTTGGGGAATAAATCTCTGTTATCGTCAGGATAAGGGTTGATTAAAATGTCAAACTACTATACTGTATGGGAGAGATTGCATACATCTCTTTGTCATAACTCATCGTAGCGAGCTCTACCGTATGACATGTCGTTTCACGATTTAACATCAAAATCATTGCAACATGAACGACTCTTGTGAGTATTCAATCTGTATTTAATAGATTAATTGCATTACATCACTTACAACATACGGCTTTTAAAAGTACTTAAGATGTCTATACCTGTCAGGGGAGATAATTTGAAATTGTTCATCGAAAATGTGTTCATCAACCAGTTAACCCTACAAATACTTGTTTCATGATTAATAAACAATCATCACACACCCATGTATACTATGCATGTGCGATTCACGTTAAACGATATCCGGGACTTAAGGGAGATAACTCTAACATATTTTACAGGTATATTATGTAATACTACAGGATATGTCATTAATTGATTCTGGATAGTCATATGTCGTTTTTAACGAGTATCCTGCATAACTTATATTTATTTAGTCAAACCCTCCATCTTCATTTGAAGTAACATTTTTACATGATCGAACGATAACTCTATGCTCCTATCAAAACAAAATTATCATTATATAGTATCTCTGCTTATTAGTCTATTCGTAAATCCTTAAAGACGGAAAGACACAAAATCACCGATAATCACTGTTCTCTAGTCTGATAAATACTTACTGCATCCTAAAAACTACAATTTCATTTCGGGTGTTTTAAAATTATATTTTAAATGATGGACGCTGAAAAACATATATCTATATTTAGCCATCATATTATATTTTAATTTAATATTATATCTAATTTTGGAAAACATGGCAAAGCACGTTACAAAACAGTGTGTTAAGGGAGTAAACTAGATATACTAATCAAGTAAACACCTCCTTAAAAACAGTCTATGGAGAAAGCCAGAAAAAGCAATAATTTACTGCATGGACAGCCACATCGTCCATTTTAAACTTACCAGCGGTGCACAAAAAATAATTAATTAATTAATAAAATTCAAGGCTAGAAAATCTTGAAACGTGTAGAAATACAGCTAAATAGAAAAATGGATTTTTGTTTTTAGATCTTTATTACATATATATATATATATATGTTTTTGCATACAAGAGAAAAATTATTTGAATTTTTTTTATAAGCCAAACAAAGTATGAAATTACTGCTTAATACAGTCACATCGTCCATTTTGAACTCATGAGCGGCACAAACAAAAATTAATCAATAACTACAATTCAAGGCTAAATAGTCTTGAAACATGTGTGAAAATATTGCAAAACAGAAAAATGTAAAAAAAAAAAAAAAAAAAAAAAAAAAAATTTTTTTTANCTTTATTACACATATTAAACATTTTTGGATACAGGAGGAAAATATTTTGAAAACAATATTTACGTAGATCAATATTTATATTTTCTAAAAATACAATTCAGAATGTAACAAATTTATTATCTTATAAAAATAACCCATATAAATGAACTCGTTCTTTATTTAAATTGATTTTTTTTATTGGAATTACGGTACGTCATTCTCCATTAAATGTGTTTATATTTTTCTAAGAAACGACTGACGCACTTTATAAACCAAATCGTCTCCGATTACATGATAATCTCATCGACTCAATATTCCAAGTGACCCCATAGATAGGTGACCAATTATTTTCAAATCACCCATTGGGGCAATCTACCGTAAAATTGTTTATTTGGTAGCTAGCTAATGCGATAAGCGTAAGAGAACTTGTTTTCAATTACAGACGTAGATACTATCAATATGTTGCTATTATATCCGACCGTACCGGAGGCCGTGGACCCATTCGAATAACGAGGTTATAGCGGAAGCGTACGTGTCATGGATTCATGGGTATTGGCCCAGAATATAAGTGACATATATATAACAATGGTCTTATTCCGCCCCTGTATCACACAGCTGCATGTCTGGTCGAGTTTCGTACACAAACGATACGTAATTATTACTACTCTATAAGCTTTGACAAATCCTAATACAAGAAAATGGAAGATAACTAAGCTTTGCAGATAGTCGATCGGTCATCGTTCCTAGCTAAGATCTTGATCAATAGAATTATATTAGCCTGCCTTTCTTCATTAACTATCCTCACCTTTCTCCCTACAATTTTCACAAAAAGAGTTCACACGTCCCAGATCTATTTCAGACTCTTTGGCAGATTAGATTATTTCTTGGAAGTACCGAAAGTCGTTTCGTTCGGTTCTCTAACACTTACGTTGGCCTATTATTAAGGCATCTTTGCCAGTTCCATCCACACATCTGATGACAAATACCGATAGACGTGTTAAACACATTTATTTCTTTGAATATTTTCACTTTGACAATTATAGTCATAGTCCTTTGGTCGAAATAAGTAAGACAGGGTTCAAAGGTGAAAAGGTAACACACATGTCCATGAAACAATTTTGCTGGGAAAAGAAATGCAAAGTGCTGACCTTGCAACTTCATATCTGAATCAATTTAATACCAAAGTATCAGGCTAATCACTGGCTGTTTGTTTCGCGAGATATTTTAAGACAAATTTTCGGTACAACTTCTCAACAAGAAGTTAATACATTGCATTTGATAACAAACTACATAACTAAATACAGGGAAATGGGAAACACATAAACAGTTCGTCTGCACATCCAAGACAGAACAAGCGAGTGTGAAAATATAGTAAGTTATTTCGTAATGTTATTTTGTTTTCAGAAAATTTAAAAAATATCGTAGTACATGTATAAACATAGAGATATGCCTATCTAGATAAGAATAAAATTAGCAAACCAACACGCCGACTCTTTCTAAATGTTTTAATGATGATTACATAATTCAATGTACTTGCCTTGGAATAAAACCTGACGAACATTGTCAGTCTAGTAAAATGAGATATATTTAGATGAGAGCTAACTCAACACGTTTATCCAGCCATCTCGTCATCCGATGTACTACCGGAGCCGCAAAGCAGATCAGACACTATGTAACTGGTTATCACATAAACAAGATTTATTTAACGATTAAAAACGAGGACTTATCTGAAAGCAATGAACAGTTACAGCCTAAGAAGTAATTATCTCTAGATAGACTAAGTCTGATGAATTGTGCCTGATCTCGGTCAACAAAACAACAAAGCTGAAAGTCGCCAGATTTAAATCTAGCAATAGGTTGGTCGAATTGGAGGTCGCGCGTGGTGCAATATATGGCTTCTGTACCGTAATGGACGTCAGCACGACCGCCTGACATTGTAAATTGTCTCCGGCTGACAATTTCTATCTTCAGCTAATGTCTTTATTTGTACAGGTGGCGACCTTGGCCTTGGTCATCACGTGACTGTTGATTCGTGCCGCCATTATCTGTGAAATTAGTTTGTTCAGCGGTGTGCATTGTTTTGTAACCAAAGAACTCGTATGGTTTGTTTGGATAGTTTAATTAATAACGAGTGTTTTACCCTGTCATTAAACAAACACGACTACGGCGCGGTAGCCTGTCACAATTGTGTGTTTTAAGATATCAATTCAATAGTACGGGAATGTGAAGTCGGCATGCGATGTATCGAACCAAATAATCATATGATATTCTGCTCGATTTTGGAAAACCAAATCACACAGTCGGCCGGCAGAGTTTCGGAAGTCGACATTTTGAACCAAATTTACATGGTCCTCTGCCTGAATTTTGCAAAGAATCGAATCGATATTGCACTCTTCATCAAGTCATGTTAAAATGCTATTAAATTAATCCCTTTCTGGAGAATTTATCATCAAATGTAACGTATCACACAGCAATATGTGAACGCTAGCGTTTCCATGTCACAGGAATAATTAGTATCCCTCTCTTAATCTTCGACACTGTTCTGTATATGACGCTCAAACAGAGTCGGGTTGAGATTTCAACTTGATTTATTAAAGAAAAATGGAAATTGTCCTCGTTGGTTCTATTTACTTCGTATGAGCAAGGCAGTGGCGCATACGGGCGTAGCTAATGGTACCAGTATGCATGACGTAACGTTGTTTCAGTAACGACATTTACTGGAAATATCTATCGATATGTGAAGACATTTTTTACATTTTTCTTTTCTTCGAATGGTGAAAATTGTTGTTACCAGACATACGAGATCACGAAGTAGCAGGAGTAGGCATGTAAACGAAGCCGCACGAATATAAACTATTCGATTGGTGATCGGGTTTAACGTTTTTATATCCAATTGCACTGTTTAATGGGATAATTCAGTATGTGCCCAATGTTTCTTTTCAGAATGAACCCT
Source organism: Mizuhopecten yessoensis (assembly GCF_002113885.1). Taxonomy (NCBI): domain Eukaryota; kingdom Metazoa; phylum Mollusca; class Bivalvia; order Pectinida; family Pectinidae; genus Mizuhopecten; species Mizuhopecten yessoensis. The sequence continues at coordinate 157,395 of NW_018408080.1, forward strand.
CGTTTCGAACTATGTGTACGAGACTTTGCCGCTGATTAAACGGGTTCATAGTCCATGTAAATTGCCTCTGGTGCCATAAACCGTATAATGAAAGGTATTGTAACTATTAAACCGTAATCTAAAAATCCCATTGTCTCTCGAATGCAACAATGGAAGGAAGCAAATTGAATAAAGGATTTTATATTTAATTCTACACAAATTGTTCCAAGCATTTTACTTGTTTCTGTTGCAATAATCAATTCAATAAGGTAGAAAACAATTTGGGGAACAGCAGATGATTGTTTTAATAACACATGATTAACGTTACGATATGTTATCTACAACTTCGAGAACATCACGAATATCATCGACGACATTTCTTGTTGTGGTTTGGTACTGCGCCCCGAGGGTATCCGAGATTGTCTGTTTTTGATGAATGGCGGGATATTGTTTTAATTCCCCGAGGCGAAATTAGAGGAGTTCGAAGGGATCCGGTGTCACTCTTATCATGACATATGTGTTTATTTATTCGTATAAAATGCCATTTTCTAAAATGATGCAGTTTCTGTTCATGGCATTGGGTTTATTGTAAACATATTGTAATGTCATTTACAAGCAATACTATTTGGCGCAAATTTCAAGAACATTTTAAACGTCCTTTCCTTACGATTTAACTTAACGCTTATTTACATCACATATTTTAATTGCATAACACCTAGATTCTTTGCTGAATTCATGTGACATTACAAGATATAGGTATCTAATAAAGTAAATAATCAAACACTGCCACTGAATATAAGGTATATTGGACAATGATATTAGGAAACAAAACCATGACATCATGTTTGCACGTTGATACCTCTGCTCACCAGCCTTATAATGTTTAACATGAAATAGAGAACGCACTGTAATATCATATAACCTTTATTTTGCATATTTTTGGAATGGGTTTTACCAAATTTAAGAAATTTCCCTTTTTGCTATACATCAGGTCATTGTAGATTGAAATCGTTACTTGCACTTTTAGTGGTTTATTAAACACGTCCATGGTATAACATTCTAATCATATTTTCTTTTTAGCATGGATGTCATATTAAACATGTTGACCTTAAATGATATCATCATCACATCACTACCTAGAATGATGCCTCCCAGTTGGTCAAGACATGTGTTGACGCAATCAATCAAATGCCACGTTAATAGGACAAATCAATTCACGAGGAAAAGTACTGACCACCAAAGAGTTGAACTGGAGCGCCGAGCTTGCGGCATCGTCGCCGAACAAGAGGATGGCAGGCTGGTTGATCAATTTGGTATGGATTGTTTTAATGATTAAACGCTTCTGTCTAGTTTTGGTCTGCTTTTGGTTTGGTTTTGCCTGATATATCAAACTAGATCTATATAACGCCCAGTTCTTAAAACACCCAGTAACGGAACATTTGTCTTTGTAATTAAGATTTCAAACAGTAACTCTAACATTCTAAATAGTCTGGAGCACCCCTCGATGACAAACTAGACTGACATAGGATGAATTGCTAAAACCACTTCACCAACTAAGTTGAAAATCTGGATCCCCTATCCAGGCTATACCCACTATGGCATGCTTCCTAATTGTGCTGGACCAAGAAATCCCGTTTCCTTCCTTTCCAATGCCAGTATATTGTCTTACAAAGCTGTATTCAAATTGCTCTCCTTAACTCATTCACCCCTGAAATTTCATAATCAATTATTCCAACCTTTGAATTGGAAGAGTTCAAACGAGTGTTCAGGGGTGAATGAGTTAATCATTTTATATCCCTAATGACATGGATGACGATCCCTCTCCATAACCACTTCACTACCCAGGATCCTTTTCCATAAACTTGTCGACGTCATACAAAATCCTCCTCCATCGACACTTCATTATTCATCTGCGCTGTTTCTAGCCGCTTAACACTACATTGAATGATGGGATAAGTACTGTTATCTTTTCCATAGTCACAGGTATATTTTCACTTGTTTATGCCAGTCAAGCATTGTACAGTCCCATCATATAAAAGAAATTACTATCAGTAACTGGTTGGAAGCGTGTTTAAGGACCAAAATTACTACGTATGTAATTACTTTGAAGACTACAGAAGCCACATGATATTCTTATAAGTTTTCCTACGAGTCATTATGCGTTTTCTGAAGCATTAATCTGAATGCTAAAAAGAATGTAAAAACCAATCAGCTCCCTTGTCTGGAGGGTTTCTTAATCTTATAAAAACTCGAGGTATAGTTTATTTGATAGCAAGAAGTCATTGTCCACTCTCCCTATTTACCGCAGCCCTAACAGCAGAGGCTGGTTAATGAATTGAAAACATGTTAGCCACATGGAGCATGTAATTCTGCCGGTGGTAGTTTTTATATCTGAAGTCGAACACCATCGAGTGGAATGGCGCGAGAGAGCACAGCATGCTACAATTGCCACGACATTAAGCGATTAGCTACGCCCCCTACCGGGTGGATATACATCAACACAACTAATACACTCCTCGTGTTTCATGTAACACAGGTCAATACAACGTGCCTTGTACAGTATAAAGCCAATTGTTCCGGCCATTTTGTTTGTAATACATAAATAAAGGAAAATACATTTCAGTAAATGCCTTCTCTTTTACCACATGAACTGAATACGGATTTTAATTAGATGTACTGCGATGCGGCCATAATTCGAAATATCAATTTAGACAGCAGTTTAGAAGCATCTTGGTAAGGTCTGCAATTGCTGTCAAGTATCTATAAATCTGGTAAAAACAGAGGGAGAAAAAGAACAATGATAATAGGAACAGGTATTCCGGAAGGGTAAGCGTCCTCTGTTTTATCGATGCCACTTGCCACGTAAATCTTAGTCGAATCCAAGAAATATTATGATGCCCGTACCCTTCATGAATGTTTGGTTTGGTTTGGTTTAGTTTGTTTAACGTCCTACATATGTATCAACAGTTATGGGCATTTAAGGACGGCCTCATCTGTGTGCAAGATACATGTCAAAGGGTAACAAGTCCATACTACGGTCGTGTTAGCGTTTGATTATACATATTGCATGTAACAGGAAAGACTCTCGTATTGTTTCCAGTAAATATTTGTAGAACAGTAAAATTGCATAACTGTGACAATATCTGGGTTTTTAAGTTTTTTAAAAATTGTCATAATATAGATACAAAACAAGTAATATCATTTTCACACTCTCTTGCACACGTTTTTACCCTCTTTTCATCATCATCATCATCATCATATCATCATCATCATCATCATCATCTAAAAACTGTTGCTTCCTATTGCGTTATAATCAGTTTTCATCATACAATACCGCTAATTTCGTGTAGTGGGAATTTTTTTTTCAGATGTATATATATATGTATATATATTTCAACACCTCCAGAATGAGAGAATAGTGTCTATGTATGTTTACTGTTGATGTGTGTTGCAGTGTCTATTTCAACACCGTCTGTTGCGAAAATTAAACGCAAACATTCGGAACAGGACGAAGAGGGGCATCACCAGAATCACACAGAAAATATCACACAACCTATAAACGTCTTCCTTGGGGTTGGCTAAAACACAGTGTCATCAGTCTAGTGCAGTGCTTAGTCGACCATATATCTGTCTCCCTGTTAATGGATTTCAATTTAATGACAACACACCTCCGCGTCTTGGTGGGAAAAGTGCAGACATATCATTCGCCTCGGAGAACGTAATCTGACCCCACAGGGCTGCAGCAACGTCTGTTGCAATTTGGTTACACTTATTGATTTCGTGAAATACTGGTGTATTTTCGAAATTAACCATTTAGAAAAGCAAAACTAGAATAACACACCACCCAAACAGACCTTAAAAACAATGCACTTCCTGCAAACATGAAAACACCAATGTGTATGGAAGTAAACACATATATTGGCCCATTTTAACGTTGCATCGGGCTCTTCCTGTCAAACTGAGCAAAATGTGGCGAGCCTTTTAAAGATTCCAAGGCCGATAATGTGAGACGGGCTGTGACAAAAATGTATACGAAAGCATCGTTATTTGTCAAACAGTTTAGTTACCAGAGAGCAAGACTTATGGGGCTGTATGAGTTCTGTCGAATGCCATTTCATTCTACATGGAGTACATGATAACAGTTTGAACGCCATTAAATGCCGACATGGTACGATTACCTAATGTCGATGATGGCACTTATAGTTCGGGCATTTGCTAAAGATGAAATGCCTGTATTGCTAAAAAAAATGAGTGTGATTTTGTAAAATGAACTCTTAAATGTTAAACATGTTGCCTGACAAAATAAGACATATGCAAATAGCGAGGACAAAAGCCTTACATTTGATTTGTTCGTCTTCAACCGGACATTTTAATGACGACAGGTTAATGTATTAGTATTTACTGTCAGGATACCATTGTGTTGTATCTACTGCCTGCAAATCGCTATTCCTATTAACTCATTGCTAATATGTACTTAATTGAAAATGTTTTTTGTTTAAGATGTGACCACCTGGCATTACTTGGATTTGACAAAGATGCATTTGGCACGTGTCATCGGTGAAGAAGAAGACGCTTACCCTCCCGGAACACCTGGCACAAATATAAGATTATTAGCATACGCAATTGTACATCAGAACGGTCTCGTTTGGACTCAGTAGTGTATACCGAAATTAGTCCATCTGAACCAAGGTCCGCATTTCAAGTCTGAACGAAACTGTTAATTTTCTCTACGAAACTATAGAAGAATCGATTTTCATTACATTTCATATTATACATCCCCGATGGTTGAAACACGATTCTTTGATTAATAACTTTTCGCGAGGGCGAAGTCCGAGTAAAACGAGATGAATCGAACAAAAACAAGGTATCTTGTGTCCCTAATACAAGGGCAATATATATAATATTATACAGAATTTTAACAATAACAAAACAGTGAAGGTGATCGGCTTCTGCGTCACTCTCATCGTCTGCTGCAGTCATTCGGAACTCAGGTAAAGTGCTTGTTGATCATTTGTCTAAAGAGGTTCCGAATAAAGAAAATATAATCGGGAAAGTCGAGCGCGTGAGCCACACGATAACCATTCCCCAACCATGTAATCAATATAATCCAATCAGACACGCCAAATATAGATGAGGTATATAATAACATCAGAAGTGTACTGACGCCGCCCAGACGTTGATCATGAATGAACATTAGGCTCTAACAGAGGCAAACAACAACGCATGCTTCATATACATGTAATAGCGTCTTGTCTTGTGATGCAGAATTATTCTGCTAAGTTTAGATTGAATTCATAATATTCAAATTAATTTTACTGTCACCATTTTACTCGCAGACGTTCTAGAAAGTCTTTTATTTGAATTGAAATATGCATACATTGCTTTCATTTATTACGAAGTAAATTAATGATAATCAGTAAAAGGAACATGAGAGGCGGTACAAAGAAAACCCTTACAAAACCACTTGGGGAATGTCAAACAAGTTCAATCATTTCGGATCTTATGGTTTTCAGAACTGTTATAAGGGGAATTATTTAGACAAATCCCCTGACGTATCATGAAGCTATTTGATGTTATATGTCGGTCGCTTTGCACTGTTCTATCAATTGGTTTGCTGAATGACAAAGAAGCGACAAGTAACAAACACAGAAACTAGAGAGGAAAGCAAATGAGAAAAACAACAAGTACGAAAAACTCAATTGATAGAAATATCAAAAGAATGACAACACAGAAATTTCAAAGAAAAACAACAAATAGGAATCAAAGATGCGTGCAGAACGTGTCTGACTTTAAACATCATTCTGTCCCCCGTTAATGCTAAGATCAATAGCCTTCCTTGAGGGCTTTGGCATTCTGGGAACTCTTAGAACTGTCAGAAAATAGCATGCTTCGCTGACATAAACTACTGTAAGCTGGGGTTAGTTTGACGGAGACCTAGCTAGCATACGTAATCATCATGTCAGATTGAGACATTAGGTATGTGAAAAAGTGAAATCAATTTATTTTTATTTATTTTTATTTGTTAAGGATCCGGTGTTTTTTAAAAATACAAAACAGCAGTTAGGTTACTTTACACCTGATTTGTATAACAAGCACAAAGTGGCAGAGAATAACTCCTTATTTGCATCAAGTAAACGAAGACTGGCCACATAGTTTAGCAATATTACTCCATAATGAGAGCATGGCATACCAAGACGCCAATGACGGTAAATAGTGTTTCTAGAAATGACATATTTGGATATATCTGTGGTGTAGAAAAGTGAAATCTGACGACAGATATAGACATCAGTCATGACGACAGTGGAATCTGACGACAGATATAGACATCAGTCGTTACGGCAGTGGAATCTGACGACAGATATAGACATCAATCGTGACGAGAGTGGAATCTGACGACAGATATAGACACCAGTCGTGACGACAGTGGAATCTGACGACAGATTTAGACATCAGTCGTGACGACAGTGGAATCCGACGACAGATATAGACATCAGTCGTTACGGCAGTGGAATCTGACGACAGATATAGACATCAGTCGTGACGACAGTGGAATCTCACATGGTTGACACACTTTGCGTATATTGAAAACATTCAAGGTGAATAGAGACAACTGGTTACAGAGGCTATATATAGACACAGAGGATCACATACACTAAGATGTATAACGTAAAATATCGGACGTGAGGTAAACAAGGGGCAGGTGGAGACAAGGTGTTGGCTGAAGACTATGGGGAAAGACAATCAGGTACAGATGCATATGAAAATTAGAACCATACGAATAAAGATTTGTTTGGTCTAAATTTGGGGAAATCCAAAATCATCAAATCAAGAGTTTGACATGCAAATATGTTCATTATCATATACACGTATGTACTTTCAAAATTTGTATATGAATATAAGTTGGGGGATTGATAATATAATTTTCATTATATTAAATGATATAATTATTGGAAGAAATGGAAATGATTGGTTGCATGAGAGAGGGAATGAAAGAGAAGAGTGAATGAAGGGATATAGGCCTCCTGCGTGACGTTACACGATGTTATAAGGATGAACGCGGGGCACCCCAAGCCTTGGATCCCTCCTAAAAGATGCTGGGGAATTATATTCTAAAAACGTGGGAGGGGGCGGGAGGAGGTTTATAATTCAAAAAAATCGTAATATTAATAATTACATTTGATGGCGACCATGTTTCAATAACAAAATTATATAAAGGGGAAAAAAGCAGCCGAAGACAAATAACACAGTCCACTTTTGAAGAGAAAGGTACCACAGACGACACGAGAACTTGTAAGAAATTACATAAATTTGGAAAAAAAGCTTCATGAAAATTATGGCGAAGAATTGCAACATGCCTTCATACAAATTACTTCCTGTTTTGCATCGAGGAAAACATCAGACCATAGTTATATTCGAATAATTGTTAGAAATGTTGGAATTTGGGCTAGGCACTGCAAATCAAATGTTCGAAAGCGATGGTCGATAAAGACAACAGACTCGATGAATTGTAGATGGGTTACCGTCAGTATTTATCATGGATTGGCCATGGTTCGTCATCAATTTCTGTGATATTGGTCGATTTACGTACGTTAAACATGATTAGAAGATAAATGCCACACCTTTGCTTTCATCGTCCTCTGATCTTCATCTTCGTTATAACCATATATGCATCATAGATAAGACGAGGAAGAAAGTCACACCTTAGCCAAGTCGTGACCATAAGGTACTTGAGTCGTTGTCTGTGGGCGAATGTTTCTCAACAAAAGTGCAATGAAATGCATAGTTTAATTATACGTGATGCGGAATGAGTTAACTAAAGTTTGACATTTAATATATTTTGTTTTTGACTCGTCACGCACGTGTTGTGTTTCCGACGTAAGTGATATTCACTATTAATTTGTTAATTGAATTTTGCCGCAGCAAAATGCCACCGGATTCTACCTGACCGTACTTTTTGTATAAATATGATACCGGCTCTCGTCCCAAATGAACCTGAGTGGGTATCTAACGACATACCGCAAACGTTACTTCACGGAACTGGAAACAGGATGCAAAATAATAACAATAACCATAGCGATCTCGTAGGACAGAACACCAGGGACCGTATTCCTGAAACCGTTATCATGCTCAAACACGGATTCTGTGCTCAAACCAACTCTCTTGTGACTCGCTTAATTTAGAGGTGTCACAATAACAAAGTCATGTGTCAACATTGAACACTGTGAGATTTTATAATCTATCCTTTTTTCCACATTTTTGACAAAATGTGATTTAATTTATTAATTCATCACAGAACAAGAAATTGGTTTGAGCATAGAATGGGAGTTTGAGCATGAGACAGTTTCATGAATACAGGCCCAGGGCCCGTATTCATGAAACCGTCCCCATGCTCGAGCATGGTTTCTGTGCTCAGACAAACTCTTTTGTAAATTATGCCAATTAATCAAAAAGTTAAATGAAAACATTGAAAACAATATTCAGCTTAAAGGTTCTTCAATGTTTTTCAAAATTATTGACAAAATCAGATTTTTTTAAATATATTTATAAGGGGAACAAGAACTTAAGTTTGAGCACAAAATCAATGCTTGAGCATGAGCATGGTGTCACGAATACGGGCCAAGGATGAGAAATCAGTGGCATTGTGTCAGCGAGTCGTCATTTAACAAATCATTGCATGGGATTGAATTCGTTTCATGAAAAATAAATAAACAAATGAGTTGAATATTTTCTTCAATTGTGGTAATAGAAGCTTGAACTGCATGAGCGCTATGATCTCTGGAATTGGTTATATTTAGCAATACCATAATTGAAATAACCCTTATGTTGTTGTTTTTTAAGTATCAGCTGTGTCAACTTATCGCGACTTTATTGTAAATAGAGGACCTAACCATTATCAAATTGTTGATTATATGACAAATATCTCAACAATGGACACGAAATAAGTATTTTATTTTTAAATCCAATATCCTGGATTTGTTTCAGGTTTATTATCTTCTAGGGAATAATAACTGTCGAGACCATTCATAAAAATGTCTTTTGTTCATCAGTTAAGGTAGTGTACGTAAAAAGTTGTCCTTTAATCGGTTGAACTTCCGGTGTATCCTACGCTACACGTTAGAGATGTAAACACGTGAATTTCCGGTCATGTGACCCAACGTGTGTTACATTTCAGAACAAAATCGATGCTCCCCTCTATTTGCTTTGCAGTGTGTTTTCCCGGAAGAGGACGAGAAAGACTAATGAGCAAATACGCATTAGTAATCATTTCAAAAAGCTTGGTTATCGAGAAAGCCGTAGCAAATCGCGAGTCTCGTCGACATATTTTAAAGTATTTCCTTAAAAACCCGTATTTGTTCACATGAACATGATAATTAAGGGAATATTAAAGGTACCACTGTTAACATGTATAACGTTTGCGAATGAATTAAATGCGCCACCTATCGGAGATAACACAGATATCTGTCTGTCCTAGAACACAAATAATGAAAACGTGTTCTAAATGGCTACAGGGCTGAACGCGTGACGCGCTCCTGGATATTTATTACTCGTAGAGGATACCGCGAGTCGTCGCCAGGTCACGTAATGATATGAAGCGGTGTTTTTCATGTACTTTGTACATAATCGTGTTAAAAAAAGTATTTTTTTATGCTGGGATGTGTTTTTTACCTGCCTTTTATTTAATATGTTGCAGTTCAGGTATTGACTGAGATTTTCTGGCACATTTTCGAAAGATACCAAGACACAGAAACAAAACACAACCATAGCTGCCGTTGAATGATCTTGTATTGTGCATTGATAGTTTGACGTCTATAATTGCAAGTTAACATTGAGGTTTTCAAAGAGTATGATAAATATGAAAATAACAAGCTTTATTTCCTCTCGTTTGCGTTACAATAGTTATTAATATTCATATTTTATCAAGAAAATTGCTGACTGAAAAAACACAGGAAAAATTTATAGAGCAAAACGCGTTCAATTCGTAAACGTTAACTTCTAATTCAAAGCGAAAACATGCGTATGTAGGCGTTTGAAAGGAGCAAACCTCACAGACGAATTATTCAGACGAGATACAAAATGGACATATTCTGAAATTGAAGCTGATATCGGAACACATAAATGACCCAATGCAAAGCGGGCTGCGAAGGTAAACACAGCTTCTCCGGGTAATTATTGTTTCCAAAAATTCAATAATCAATGCGGCGACAGGAAACAGAGAAATGTCCATGACACAGCTACCATTCGATCTCGGCGTTTATTTGATTACTGAGTTAGGATGGGAATGTTTGGCCTTAAGCCGTCCCCTTGGGACCATCAAATGACAAGGCGTGTATCAAAATCGTCATCTGTTTGTAGACAGAATCGTGCATGTATCAATAACACGTTTGTATTTGCCCTCGACGTATGTTTATCTAACTTTTGAGTATAATAGCCGTGATTTGAAATACAAAATTTCGGATAGTCGTTTTTTGTATTATGCAAATTTCTTATCATTCGAAATGAACCTTTTGGACTAAAATTTGGAGTTCTATATAATTTTACGCTGTAGAATCAGCGTAACATTATGGGGGGGCGGGGGGGGGGGGGGGGTNTCAGTCCTCTGGGATAGCTCAGATTATTATATATCCTTTACATATTTCGAGGTATTTGGCACAAAGGACCAAAAACATCTTCTTTGTCCCCTTTTTTGAGCACTCAATATCCAATTAAATGATTTCAAAATTAACTTAGATTTTCCTGTATTTTGACGTTTTATTAAACTATATTTATTTTTTTTCAACATTTTGTTCTCTCGATTTATATGAACTAGATACCTTAAGAATATCACGTTGTTTAAAAAAAGTTTAATTATCTATTGATTGGAGTGAAATGTCAGTTAAACAGCATTGATTTTCACTATATTATGTTTTATATCTGTGACTAAAAACTGTTAAAAAAGGAACATATTTGACTACTAACACGATGTAAAGCGATATCAACAGAGAAACAATCAAAAGCTTATCTCAATGGGCATCAGTGATCACAAACAAAGTCTGGTATTTGTTTACAATCTGTTCCGTATATCTGAGGTGGAATCAGAGATCCATTCCTCTAACTTGGAATACGGTCGCTGCTCGTGTATCGAAACCACGCAAACTGTTCTAAGGTTGACTTTCAAATTACTACAAATGGGAACGCTATTTGAACGACCAGGTCTGCTGGAATTGGATGTAATAAAGTTTCCGTTACAGACCGAGAGGTACATGTATGGTTAGAGCAATTTGAAAATCGACTACGATCCTATACATCAAAGTGCGAAGGACAAGAAGTGATACTCTAAACAAACCTGGTAGTGATACTTCTAACAAACCTGGTAGTGATACTACAAGCAGCAGTGGTCGTGATACTCCAAACAAACCTGGTCGTGATACTCCAAACAAACCTGGTAGTGGTAGTGATACTACAAGCAACAGTGGTTGTGATACTCCAAACAAACCTGGTATTGATACTCCAAACAAACCTAGTAGTGATACTCCAAACAAACCTGGCAGTGATACTTCAAACAAACCTGGTAGTGATACTCCAAACAACAGTGGTAGTGATACTCCAAACAAATCTGGTATTGATACTCCAAACAAACCTGGTAGTGATACTTCAAACAACAGTGGTAGTGATACTCCAAACAAACCTGGTAGTGATACTACAAGCAACAGTGGTCGTGATACTCCAAACAAACCTGGTATTGATACTCCAAACAAACCTAGTAGTGATACTCCAAACAAACCTGGTAGTGATACTCCAAAAAAAACTGGCATTGATACCCCGAACAACAGTGGTCGTGATACTCCAAACAAACCTGGTATTGATACTCCAAACAAACCTGGTAGTGATACTCCAAATAACAGTCGATATGATACTCCAAACAAACCTGGTAGTGATACTCCAAACAACAGTCGATATGATACTCCAAACAAACCTGGTAGTGATACTCAAAACAACAGTGGTAGTGATACTCCAAACAACAGTGGTAGTGATACTCCAAACAAACCTGGTCGTGATACTCCAAACAAACCTGGTAGTGATACTCCAAACAAACCTGGTAGTGATACTTCAAACAAACCTGGGAGTGATAATCCAAACAACAGTGGTAGTGATACTCCAAACAAACCTGGTCGTGATACTCAAAACAAACCTGGTAGTGATACTCAAAACAAACCTGGGAGTGATACTCCAAACAACAGTGGTAGTGATACTCCAAACAACCCTGGTAGTGATACTCAAAACAAACCTGGTCGTGATGCTCAAAACAAACCTGGTATTGATACTCCAAACAAACCTGGTAGTGATACTCCAAACAACACTGGTAGTGATACTCAAAACAAACCTGGTCGTGATGCTCAAAACAAACCTGGTAGTGATACTCCAAACAAACCTGGTAGTGATACTTCAAACAAACCTGGTAGTGATACTCAAAACAAACCTGGTAGTGATACTCCAAACAACACTGGTAGTGATACTCAAAACAAACCTGGTCGTGATGCTCAAAACAAACCTGGTAGTGATACTCCAAACAAACCTGGTAGTGATACTTCAAACAAACCTGGTAGTGATACTCAAAACAAACCTGGTAGTGATACTCCAAACAACACTGGTCGTGATACTCCAAACAAACCTGGTATTGATACTCCAAACAAACCTGGTAGTGATACTCCAAACAACAGTGGTAGTGATACTCTAAACAAACCTGGTATTGATACTCCAAACAAACCTGGTAGTGATACTCCAAACAACACTGGTCGTGATACTACAAACAAACCTGGTCGTGATACTCCAAACAAACCTGGTAGTGATACTCCAAACAAATCTGGTAGTGATACTCCAAACAACAGTGGTAGTGATACTCCAAACAAACCTGGTATTGATACTCCAAACAAACCTGGTAGTGATACTCCAAACAACACTGGTAGTGATACTCCAAACAAAACTGGTAGTGATACTCAAAACAAAACTGGTCGTGATACTCAAAACAAACCTGGTAGTGATACTTCAAACAAACCTGGTATTGATACTCCAAACAACAGTGGTAGTGATACTCTAAACAAACCTGGTATTGATACTCCAAACAAATCTGGTAGTGATACTCAAAACAACAGTGGTAGTGATACTCCAAACAAACCTGGTATTGATACTCCACACAAATCTGGTAGTGATACTCAAAACAACAGTGGTAGTGATACTCCACACAAACCTGGTATTGATACTCCAAACAAATCAGGTAGTGATACTCAAAACAACAGTGGTAGTGATACTCCAAACAAACCTGCTATTGATACTCCAAACAAACCTGGTAGTGATTATCCAAACAAAACTGGTAGTGATACTCCAAACAACCCTGGTAGTGATACTCCAAACAAACCTGGGAGTGATACTACAAGCAACAGTGGTCGTGATACTCCAAACAAACCTGGTATTGATACTCCAAACAAATCAGGTAGTGATACTCAAAACAACAGTGGTAGTGATACTCCAAACAAACCTGGGAGTGATACTACAAGCAACAGTGGTCGTGATACTCCAAACAAACCTGGTATTGATACTCCACACAAATCTGGTAGTGATACTCAAAACAACAGTGGTAGTGATACTCCACACAAACCTGGTATTGATACTCCAAACAACAGTGTTGTTTGGAGGTATCACTACCAGGTTTGTTTTGAGCATCACTACCAGGTTTGTTTTGAGTACCACTACCAGTGTTGTTTGGAGTATCACTCCCAGTTTTGTTTGGATAATCACTACAGTGTTGTTTGGATAATCACTACCAGTGTTGTTTGGAGTATGACTACCATGTTTGTGTTGAGTATCACTACCAGTGTTGTTTATCACTACCAGTGTTGTTTGTAGTGATACTACAAACAACACTGGTAGTGATAAACAACACTGGTAGTGATACTCAACACAAACATGGTAGTCATACTCCAAACAACACTGGTAGTGAAAACATGGTAGTGATACTCCAAACAACAGTGGTAGTTATACTCTAAACAAACCTGGTATTGATACTCCACACAAATCTGGTAGTGATACTCAAAACAACAGTGGTAGTGATACTCCACACAAACCTGGTATTGATACTCCAAACAACAGTGGTAGTTATACTCTAAACAAACCTGGTATTGATACTCCACACAAATCTGGTAGTGATACTCAAAACAACAGTGGTAGTGATACTCCAAACAAAACTGGTAGTGATACTCAAAACAAACATGGTAGTGATACTCCAAACAACAGTGGTAGTGATACTACAAACAACACTGGTAGTGATACTCCAAACAACACTGGTAGTGATACTCCAAACAAACCTGGTAGTGATACTTCAAACAAACCTGGTAGTGATACTCCAAACAACACTGGTAGTGAAAACATGGTAGTGATACTCCAAACAACAGTGGTAGTGATACTACAAACAAACCTGGTAGTGATACTCCAAACAACAGTGGTAGTGATGCTCCAAACAACAGTGGTAGTGATACTTCAAACAACAGTGGTAGTGGTGCTCCAAACAACACTGGTAGTGATACTCGAAAACAACAGTGGTAGTGTTGCTCCAAACAAACCTGGTATTGATACTCCAAACAACAGTGGTAGTGATACTTCAAACAACAGTGGTAATGATACTACAAACAACACTGGTCGTGATACTCAAAACAAACCTGGTAGTGAAACTTCAAACAAACCTGGTAGTGATACTCCAAACAAACCTGGTAGTGATACTCCAAACAAACCTGGTAGTGATACTCCAAACAACACTGGTAGTGATACTCCAAACAACACTGGTAGTGATACTACAAACAACATCGGTAGTGATACTCCAAACAAACCTGGTAGTGATACTCCAAACAACTCTGGTAGTGATACTACAAACAAACCTAGTAGGGATACGACAAACAACACTGGTAGTGATATTACAAACAAACCTGGTAGTGATACTCCAAACAAACCTGGTAGTGATACTACAAACAAACCTAGTAGTGATACGACAAACAACACTGGTAGTGATACTACAAACAAACCTAGTAGTGATACTACAAACAACACTGGTAGTGATATTACAAACAAACCTGGTAGTGATACTCCAAACAACACTGGTAGTGATACTCCAAACAACAGTGGATGTGATACTCAAAACAAACCTGGAAGTGATACTCCAAACAAACCTGGTAGTGATTATCCAAACAAAACTGGTAGTGATCCTCCAAACAACACTGGTAGTGATTATCCAAACCAAACTGGTAGTGATACTCCGAACAACACTGGTAATGATACTCAAAGCAAACATGGTAGTGATACTCCAAACAACACTGGTAGTGGTACTCAAAACAAACCTGGTAGTGATACTACAAACAAACCTGGTAGTGATACCCCAAACAACAGTGGATGTGATACTTAAAACAAACCTGGTAGTGATACTCCAAACATCACTGGTAGTGATACTTCAAACAAACCTGGTAGTGATACTCCAAACAACCCTGGTAGTGATACTCCAAACAACACTGATAGTGATACTCAAAACAAACCTGGTAGTGGTACTCCAAACAACACTGGTAGTGATACTTCAAGCAAACCTGGTAGTGATACTCCAAACAACAGTCGATATGATACTCCAAACAAACCTGGTAGTGATACTACAAACAAACCGGGTAGTGATACTCCAAACAACACTGGTAGTGATACTTCAAACAAACCTGGTAGTGATACTCCAAACAACCCTGGTAGTGATACTCCAAACAAACCTGGTATTGATACTCCAAACAACAGTGGTAGTGATACTCTAAACAAACCTGGTATTGATACTCCAAACAACAGTGGTAGTGATACTACAAACAAACCTGGTAGTGATACCCCAAACAACAGTGGATGTGATACTTAAAACAAACCTGGTAGTGATACTCCAAACAAACCTGGTAGTGATACTCCAAACATCACTGGTAGTGATACTTCAAACAAACCTGGTATTGATACTCCAAACAAACCTGGTAGTGATACTCCAAACATCACTGGTAGTGATACTTCAAACAAACCTGGTATTGATACTCCAAACAAACCTGGTAGTGATACTCCAAACATCACTGGTAGTGATACTTCAAACAAACCTGGTATTGATACTCCAAACAAACCTGGTAGTGATACTCCAAACAACACTGGTAGTGATTATCCAAACAAAACTGGTAGTGATACTCCGAACAACACTGGTAGTGATACTCAAAGCAAACATGGTAGTGATACTCCAAACAACACTGGTAGTGATACTCAAAGCAACCATGGCAGGGATACTCCAAACAACACTGGTAGGGATACTCAAAACAAACCTGGTAGTGATACTACAAACAAACCTGGTAGTGATACTCTAAACAAAACAAATAAAACTACTTAAAACGAAGGATTTTAAGGGACACTCCAAACATTTTGTTGTTTTAATGACAACCTATGCTATTCACATTTTAACGTCAAGTGAACAACGTTCGCTATCAGCATTACACTGTATGGACAATAATATATATGTAATAAGGCAAACGAAATCTTCACCAACGGAGCATGTGCCTCCGACAGATCGGCGTGGTAAATCCCATAAACAGGCCATCAATGATGGAGAGAAAGACAAATCAAAACGACAGCAATCCACCTAACCTCCTACCGGGTTAGCTCTCCCCAGAGTCTGGTGAGTGACTGGACATTGTCCGGAGCCTCGTCGCGTGCTGAATCAGCGCTGCGCAGTTTCCGGACCTCACCGGTCCTTTACTAAATCTTGATGAAGGTCCAGAGCGGTCCGAAATCTGCGCAACGCCGCCTGGTGGCTCGTCCATTTGATAAAGACAATGACACCAACAACTACATATAGTACATAAACAAATAAACAGTAAGGATATACCTGTTTGAATGACACCTAACGAAACGCCACCTGGTGGCTCGTCCATTTAATAAAGATAATGACACCAACAACTAAATATAGTACATAAACAAATAAACAGTAAGGATATACCTGTTTGAATGACAACTAACGAAACTCCACCTGGTGGCTCGTCCATTTGATAAAGATAATGACACCAACACATACATATAGTACATAAACAAATGAACAGTAAGGATATACCTGTTTGAATGACACCTAACGAAACGCCACCTGGTGGCTCGTCCATTTAATAAAGATAATGACACCAACAACTAAATATAGTACATAAACAAATAAACAGTAATGACACATCTGCTCGAATGACACCTAACATAACGCCACCTGGTGGATCGTCCATTAACATGTTTACGTTTTCATCACTTAGCAGCTTGTCGACTTGTAAGAATGACACTTATCGAAACGCCACCTAGTGGATCATCCATTATCACAAAGGAAGCATGCAGTTGCGTAAACAACTGCATACACGAAAAAGCTCGCCTATTACGAGAGAATCACACAAATCAAAACGCCTCGAGTGGGGAGGCCATTATAAAAACATGTTATGTGTATGCATGTCGCCGAAAGGTCTGCTCTATTACGCGTTTCCTTCGTTTATTAGGGAAACCAGCTTACCCACATGGACTGCTATATATGTATTAGAGTATACGCAGTCAGTCTGTTTTCTTGTCATTAGTCGGGATCTATAACGGCTGAATTACAGTGCCATACGACTTGAAACTGATACCGACATATCCTATCGAAGACCACATTATTCTTTACTCGAAGCAGGCGAAGTTGAACAAAATTTGTAAAATATTTTGTCCTGAAAACAAATACAACCTTCGTTTACGGTATCCGGACGTAGGATCCGGGCGACAGGCCAGCGCACTATACCCAAGTGTTTTCTGGGGTTCGTTTATTCGGAAGGAAGGATGCATTTCAATACAGCTGGTATAGGAATATGAAGTAGTCAATACTTTAACCAAAAACAAGCGGCACAGTTTTCAGGGTGGGAAGATATGTTCAATAACATAATGTACCGGTTCATCTGTTATACCCTGCCTGTACTCTTCAGTTAGAGAGTGAACATATATAAAATACACTAATAAATGGCTTGTTAAAAAACAAAAATAGACGTTTCATGACACTTAGCTTTGCTCTCGGGCAATTTTACATAATCACGTGATATTTAAAATGATAACAATATTTAAAACGAACAATTGTATTCTTTAACTTCACAAGACACGCGCACTGCTTACCGCTATCTTAGGTTCATTGTGATGACGTCATGCAATTGTAAGACTTCTCTCATTTATAAATAATGTCCTTTTCATGTAAGCCTTCATAGAATTAAACAGTCTATGAACAATTTTATTACAGAAAAGTAATTTACTATCTCAGACGCAATTTACGCTCTTAGTATCCATTGCCACGTGATCAATGACGTCAAATGATTACCGATATAATTGCATTACACAACTCACACCCTTAACCTGTTAAGGTAGGATCGTGATAGATATAATAAGTACCAATTTTTCAATAGGAAATCAAATTATTCGTGTGGGAGGACGTTTTTTAATTATACGTCATTGAATTAGATGTGAATAAAACGGAGATTTACTGAGCTCCTCGTCCCTGGAATTGGTTAAATCCCGTTCTGCTCATGAAATAATCGTCCTAAAACAGCTAATCGATTTATCTCAATTAAGAAACAGGCGTAATGCAACACTAACCACAGAATTGAGTGAAATTCCAGCCTCCCAATTTTCTCCAGAGTGTCACCGTTTTAAGTTAGATGTAAAAGTTTAATCAGATGTGATAATAACCGACATCCAATGTTCCTTAAACTATATATATCTGGAAACATATATGGTTTTCACGTGTTTGATCAGATGATATAAGTGTTATTGGTTCAGTCATCCAGCGGACAGAAACCTAGTGGGCGTATCTTCACCTTGCGATAAAGGAAAAATCCGTCAAGGTTTATCAAAAAAACCTGCAAGGAAGCCTTTTCTGTACCGAATAGGACAAAGAATGAAAATTGTGGCCGGTCCATAGAGGATCCGCTTTATAGAGAATTTGTATTGTTATCTGTCAATGATCTAAATATATATGTATGTAAGTTGATATCCTTTGAAATTCAACACTGATGAAAAAATAGATAGTATTATACCTCGTCTATATTACAGCGTGTCTGATTGGATTACATTGATCACATGACGGGGATATAAAACATCGTGTCGGTCTCACACGCTCGAGTTTCCTCGGTCATATTTAAGTTATTCGGAGCCTTTCTAGAAATATGCGGAATGGCCAGTGCACCTGGGTTCCGAGTGATTTTAAAATGTGTACTGCCTATAATGAAGGTAAACACGATTATTGGTTTGCCCGACAGGAATCATTTTCCGTGAGGGTTCAGTCCAAGTGAAATCGAGGGCAATCACTAAATCGTGTCTCCCTATTGCAAGGGTAATACACGAAAAATATTCAATTCATATCTTTAATCATTTACAGTGAAAGTAAACAGAGAATGGGGTTTGCGTTCAGAAACAATTTGGCGGTGATATAGAATCAAAGCATAATACCTATAAAAGATATATGTATATGTACGAACTATTCATATACAAATATATTTATGTCGGTATGGACTGAAGATATTATATGTATATTTGACTTATTTTAAATTGTATATACTGTGTTTATTGCACATTGTTTGTTGTTCTGCTAATGTCTTTAAAACAACATCCTGTGAATAAACATGATAAACAAAGTTTGTTTCACATACGTATTCAAAATCAATACCCTGTGTCACGTCACCGGAGTGACCATGTGACATCATGCTAAGCCCCTGTCCTAGGCAGACATTTGAGACTTATATCTAAATTACAGGACAAATGAGCTACATATAGTCAACAGGGATTTTACGTATGAAGCATACGTTTCATGAAACCCAACATGAGATTAACAACACAATACCGTATTACAGCAAAATACAGTAATTGTAAGCACAGGAAGTATACTGCTCCCTAACCGGAAGTACACCATGCATACTCTTAATTGAGCGTAGCTTCTGGGAAAGTCATCATCCCAATTTAACAGTACATGTAATGTTAGCTCGTGTGTAAGCACATGCTCCCTGGAGAGGCAGGTATTCACCGTAATTACCGGAGAATTGGCCCCAGCAGTCCTCCTTTCATCTCGGTAAGATTTCGTGCACGAACAATCCCAATGTGGCGTGTTTTCGTTTGGGTTCCTGACAATGTTCTAAACATAATGTGTTTAGCAGCGCAAATATTGGATATTTTCTTAACCCGCTCCGATTTAAACGTCGAATGGAATCCAAGGTTTTTCTCATGAAAGAAGGGCGTGTGATCCTTTGAGAACTATGGATTATAATTCATTAAAGTAATTCTATTGCATTTTGGTTACTCGGGGAATGTGTGGAGGAGAGATGCTACAGCTAAAACCTAAGGCAACAGGGCGGTAATACGAACTATATCCAGAAGGATCGTAAAAATCAGTTACATTCACGTTTAAAAGGTGTCTAAAATAAACGTTGAATCTTTATGGCGTACTTTATAAAAGTGTACATGGTTGAAAAAGTGCCGGATGGCGCAACGGTCAGCGAACTCGTCTTTCACTGAGGCGGCAGGAGTTCGACTTCCCGATCAGAAAAAAAGTATGGGATCACCTGACTGACCATTGTGGGGTTTTCGGAGTACTTCTGTTTCACTCTATATCAAGACTATGCATTCTTCCACCGAGACGAACAACAATGGTCAATATTAATTGATAAATCTGTGTTTTATAAATGTTACAAAATAAATATTTTATGTTGACATAATTAACATGATGATAGACAAGCATGCGACTATAGATATATAGTTTTGTGATAAACCGAGGAAATACATATGGCAGAATGGAATTTCGGGGGCGTTGTTTATGTTCCCTAATCTACTTCAGAGCTAAAGGTCACGTTAATAGATATATCCTGTGATTGAAATCAGATACAGGTCCCGTATATCAACCCATGATATAAAATATTGTGCAGAACTCTAAATTTCGTTGCAGTGATTCTGTAGATTAGTTTATTGTCGATAGTGATTCCGAAAGAAATAACATGCACGTATGCCTTACTCATTTCAACTATTTACTGATTAATTCTACAGCTGCTCTTTGAAACAACATGTATTTGTTTTATTATCTTGCTCGTTTCTCCAACACACCTCCCAGCAATTTTATCATTCGCTATGCTCGTAAAGACAATGAAAAAATTAAGAAAGCGGAACCGCCACACACCTTCCTCGTTTTTCGTTTTAGTGTACGATCGTCGATAAAATCTACGACTATGCCTTATTTAATTATAGTAATGCCAGAATTCTTTTCTCAAATACGAGTAGTTTCTGTCTAGAGTTTGATCATAAACATAACTGAACATACTCACTTAGCACTTGTCTAACCTCCATTAAAACACTTAGAAAGAGAAGCGTTGTTTAGGTGTTCCGTTCACGACGTGACAGATGCACATTGGTATAATGGTTAGACCGCTTCCAGCCATTACTCAAAATCAACTTACGTCTTTTTTTAAGGCTGCGACCTAGTTAAACATTCTAGTTCTAACACACTGGGCTTTTTACATTGTTGGAAAGCTTGGGATTCGTTTGTAATAAGGAATTGAGTCATTTATGTCTTCGATTCTACAATATAACCCTATTCATGTTGAGGAAGTCCAGGGATATGAAAACAAATATGAAAACTTGTATAAACAATTACACCCCCNGCTCATGTATCATGTAACTCTGCCTTATGGACGATATATACTACAGTGTAATATTTTGAAATTGTGGACTTTCAATGAAATGAATATGTGTTATGTGAACCTGAGAAAATTATATTAACCGAGATGAAGTCGAGGTTGATATCACTTTTGACACGTATTCACCGTAATATAAGTCCTTAATTGTTACACTGTATACTACATCTGTAAGAGATTATTTTACTTTTACATGTGTAATGTATCACGAAATAAGACAGAACGTAAGCGAATCATTTAGAGAAAAGGACGGCACTGACACAAAGCATTGTGACGTTACCATAGGAGTGACGTTAGGTGAATATTAACCTGCTGTTTTACTAAAAATAGTAACAACGAGTTTATATCACGAATTACCATTCTCCATGTAATTATGATTAAACTAATGAGGATGTCAAAAAATGACGTCATCTAATATTAAACTAAAGTGTCTAAAAGTAGTAACACCGAGTATATGATACCATAATTAACCAGCCTCCACGTGATTATGATTTAACCAATGAGGATCAAGGGAAAAAATGTGTTATAAATTATGTCTATTGAAGACAGTTACAGTCGGTATAAACATTAACGTCTAGGATACATGGACTAGTCAATGTATCACTGACGTCTAAGAGCTACAGTCAAGGTAATCGAACACACTACACTGTACATTTGGCCATTAGTTACGTAATTTACGTAGCGATCGTGACAGGCCGTACAAATGTAATAGAGAGAGACATGATCCAGACCTAACGACAGTCGCTATGGAAGCATCGCATGCCACCATTATCAAATCGAATCAAGTTAGATAACTCTCATATTTCACTGGGATCAAACTTTATCTCAATGTTTGACAATAACTTAACAAATTAGTATTTATTAGATGCGCGTGGTCGCGTGAGAAAATTGATAATCCGTCTCGTTCGTGTTATGTAATCTGTGTTGAATCCCGCGGTTTTAGTGTTTAGCAACATGCTATGGAAAAATACTCGTTCATGTTTCGATGTTTTATTTTCGGAAAGAGCAAGTAACACTGACAGCTGATATATCACATCGTAGGATTATGGAGAAAAGGAGAGCAAGCCTTGCTGTGTGTTTTATTATATCACTGTGTGCAAACACTGATGATAAAATAGCATTTCTGTGCATTTATATATGAACAGCATCAGATATTGCAGAGTGACGTCATGCGTCGTGTTCACGAATCTTGTAACGGGATTATAGATGGGCATTTCAAGCAGACATAGTGTCTCATAATTCTTACCATTTAATGAATAGACATCTATTACATTGTACCTGTCACCAAATTGTGTAATCGGGAGCCATCGGTACTTTCCGTGATCGCTTACGGAAAGTACCGATGATTCACGATTGCAATGAAATGAACAACAGCGCAACATCGATCTTTAACTGATATTTCTGTCAATTTCTTTAGAAATGTACTCCGTATATATTCAACAATATTGCATAAATTGCTTACTGATTGTTGAGTATGTACATTTAAGCAACAGACCGAGATATGGTCTAAAAGGAGTGTGTCCAAGTGTTTGTAAATATTATTTTTTCTAAATAAAAAATGTAACAAAACATTTCCAAACTTTGTGAAAACACATGTAAGGTACTTACGTCACGACTCATCCAATGTTTGTTGTGTTTTCCACGTGATGTTATGTTACTATTGAAACGTTACAAAATAACTATGTCGGTTACCTCTAAGACATGCTGTAAATATCTTGAGCATCTTGTGTATGTTGTTGTATCTGTCTGGCCCACAACAGTCATGCTTTAATAGGTTAAGTACTTGTTGGTCAGGGTCAAACAGACGCTTTTAGCGGGAGAACGCAGGGGTTCAGATATGCATGTACATATGGCAGATTTTGAATGTACATGTTCATGTAGCTTCGTGGTAGAGGAGGATCCCTTTAGCTCAATCGGTAGACTGACAGACTATGAAGAGTCATGGGTTACCTGTTCGATCCCCAGTGGAAGCACACCATTTTCTTCTTTGCTGTTACATACATATGGATCATCATAGCATCGTTATCAACATATTTTGTGTAAAACACGAAAATAAACTTGTTTGCCAGCTTTGTCATCTTTTTTTATGATTAATTCTGTATCCTCGAGTTAAAATAATTACAAGTGATACAACAAAAGTCGTAGTTAGTGTTAAGTGGTCTGTTCACAACATAGCGCGGATCGTATGCATGCAACCTATATTGGCTATTCTGTCTGGATAAATTAGTCTATACGGAATAAAACAAATGTTTTCAATTCATGAAAGTCAATTCTGAACAATAATGGAACAGACATGTATGTGTCAATATAATTTATTTTGCAACATAAAACAAGTCTGATTGAAAGACAACATAGATTATCGATTTGCGAAACAGCGCCTTGTGTCCGAAACTATATGACGTCATAATCGGGAGGTGGTGAAACAATAAATCGCTCGTGACGCTGATTAGTCGTCAGCGCCACCTGCACCGGGTTGAATTGTTTTCAAACAGCGTAAATGACTTTTGTTGTAGTTATCTAAACCATCTGGAACAAGATTTTGTCAAATCGTCTTTTTTCTATTCACCCATGTTACAAATGTTTTAAACCACAGAACAGTTCACAGCCTATATCCATACTCACAGTAACTGATGACGAAAACCAAAGAAATAATTAGCAATCATTTGAATCCCTTCTAACTCATATCGTACTGATAAAATTATTGTTTTATAAAGTTTACTTGTTTTACAACAATCATAAAACAAACAATATCAACTTATATTAATAACTCTTGTTGGCCCGGATGTTAGCGCGCAGGGGGCCATAATGTGGGAGGAACCCGGAGTACCTGGAGAAAACCCAGGACAGGTGACCCCATATATTTACACGTCCGATCGGGAAGTTGTTGTTTGATCTATATTTGCTATATTAGATAGTGTATTAAGTTAAAAAATCATTTTTGTTTTGCAAGTAAATATTACCGATTGATTGCAGAAGAGGTAGAATTGTGTTGATCAATCCCTCCAAAATGGCGCACAGCCTCGTTGTCGAGCGTGGTGACATTAGAATATGGCGCCAAAGATTACATTAAAACTATCTGACTTTTTGATAATAATCAGAAAATATCAAATGTTTCTCACTTTGAACATATTTGTTTTCCCTCGTTTAGTAAACAAATACTGATTTTATACACAAGGACTTGAAACTCATGAAAAAAAAAATACCGGTACTCTGCCAATCTAAGTGGTTTTCAACGGAAAATCATTTAATATTCTCTATATAATTAACACTTACGGTACGATCTAGCAGGCGATCGGCTTGATGCGAATATGTCCTCAGTACATTATTTAACGTACAATGTACATGCATATGCTATGTTTGTTTCCTTAATCGATTACCTATTAAATGCATGGACTGTGACTAGTGGTGATTTACTTGAAAATGTTGAGAAGCCAAGGGGTAAATATACTTTAATTAATATTTTTATGCTTAAATATTAGTGTAGAAAAATACATTAACTTTCCAACGACTCTGTTTGAGTTGTTTATGCTCATTTAATTGGTTAGCCTCGTTTTGACTACATTGTATGTTATTTTTAGAGTTCTACAGATGATAAAGTGCAAATCCATACTCTGCGTTTTCTGAGATTTTCCGAGACTTCATCAGCTGCCATAACACTAATGGGAACTGCGTTAAAATCATAATTTAGAGACGTCAGTTTCAAAACGTACAAACGTCCATTTGACATTTAAAATAGAAAAGTCGAAATGAGAAGATTTAGAATGATTGAAACTTCCCTGATTGTGTTAATGATAATTATATTACCGCTGTTAGCACGCCAGGGTGCTTCGTAGCAATAACTCGAATGGAACTGACGAAATTGTTATAGAATTCTCCTGCCGTATCGAACATATGACTTTGAGATTTTAGTACTGCCAGGAAGGTATTATCAAAATACGGACACAATATTACGTAACTGACATGTATCATCAGACAAAATGCTTTATTTTACTACTTAAAACCTAACAATTAAGTGCCAAAAGCCATACCGGGGCGTTACAGTCGCCAATTCCGACTCTTAAAAGGGGGTTATTTAAGGGAATCTACTTGTCAAAGGTTGAACTCGTAACAACCAATACCAATAATTTACAGCCTATTTGCTATTGACTTCAGTCGGTACTCCATGGACTCATGAACTGCAGTCAATTCTTCATGAATTGCAGGTAATACTCTGTTGAATACTCTTAATACACAAATAACTGTAGTCAATACACTTTGCACTTCAACTAATTCTCCGTAAATTTGCAGGATTTTGTTTTTAAATGTTGTCAATATTCGATGGAATACAGTTTAAACAAATTTAATTGCGGTCAGTTGTAGCAAATATTCAACGAAATTAAGTCAATTTTTTTTCTGAAATGTTGTCAATATTTAACGAACTGCAGTTAAAACCCCGTGAACTTTAATGGATCATTTATGTTCTGGAGTCAATACTCAATGAAGGAGTACACTATTTAGTTTTAGTTTAAAATATACATGCCACATGTAGCCGTGCACAGGTGCTTATAAAGTTTGGTATAACAAAAATACACTAAGTTAATATAGATTGGGCAAGAAAGCATGTCTTTATAATATTGTTTTTGTAGATTTTGACTAGAAGCAAAAATGTACATAATACAGTAAATTTGTTTTGTTGACGTTGGTGTATCTACAGTATCTGAGAGTTTTGACAAAACATTTAATTGCAACATGTCAAAATGGACACAGGCATGTATGCAGGTAATTACTAGATTATACCCCAATCAATTGTAGGCTTTATAAATATCAGGTTATTATATTGATTATGCGACAAATGCCTGTTATTGTCTAAAATATGACTTAATTACAGATCCATATCAGACTTGCCACGTATAACAACATGTACAAGTAAAAATAACCTATCGAATAATACTGCATGACCCGGGTGTTACCGCGCGTGAGTCTTAACGTGAGAGGAAACCGGAGAACCTGGAGAGGTCCACGTGATTGGGCAGGTCAGAAATGATATAACAATGCAGGGTTACTTTTACTAAAGATAAGGAGATCGCCTTGTTCTGCCAATTTGGGGCAAACAATGTGACCGGGGTGCGGCATTGGGTTTGTTAGTGTTGTAAACACTACATTATTGGTTCGGTTAATGTGATTTAAGTACTACAAGGGTTATTGAATGTGACCTAAAAACACGCTTTTTATATAATGTGAGTTAAGGTGCGCCATGTGTGTATTCAATTTTATCTGTACTTTAATTACAATTAAGTATCCGAAATCCGTTTCAAGCTTAAACTCGTGTAGCATAGTATCCTCGGGGCCTTTCTGTTGTTAATAACATCTGCATCAAATATCCTGTCTAGATCTATATAGATTCATTAATGTTTCATTCTTGCGTTTAAAATAGAAAAGCTCATGTCAGCAAAAATAAGATGCACGAGCGCTCATGCAGGCATCGTTAGGCTGTCCTTTGGATAATACATGTATTTTGACGACAAAGCGTCTAATTTAATCAATTTCAACAGTGCTATATCATTTAGCATGTCCAACTCCAGCGCTTCACAATAAACTATTAAATGATCCTATTTAACTCTAAAATCACATTCCTAAACGAAAGAAAAAAATGCAAAACGCTTTAGAACAACAGAAATTATCGAAGCTGTTAAAGGGAAAGGAATTTAAAGACATCAAGCTCAAACTCAGATTCCGTGCTCAGGTCCTAATCCTTGTTATGATGATAAATTCACGAACAAAAAACGTTTTGTCAATTACGTAAAAGCATTTTTGAGAGATTGAATTAATACCAAGAACAATTTTTCAATAATATTACTTTGGTCTTTCGGCGTTTTCACATGATTTAAGTGAGTAACACGAAAATTGGTCTAGGCAAAAAACTGCATGCTTGAGCATGAAAAGGGTTTGATGAATACGGGACCCGATGTCTCTGAACATAAATAGTTGATTGAAAATGCCTCGATTTAAATCACGTTTTTTGTAGTAGTATATCGATTTTGGCTGGATACGGAATATTCCTATCCTAAATATGTTGTTTTTTTTCATAATCTAAACAGCATCTACTTGATCAAACGACCGCCTACCTAAATGTTACAGTATACTTAGACGTGCATGTCTGAAGATGAGTTAGATTGGCCACACGATATCTCCCTATACATCTATCTACAGGCTCTAGAGCCTTCCACTGTGTTCTAGCTCCGGGATTCGCGTCAGCGTGGACATGTTAGAGCTCTGTGATCATAGGCTGTAATTCATGCATGGGCATGCAAACAGTCTTGACGCTCTCCACGCATGAGAGAGGAAAGTCGATGGAAACACCAAGATGTGATAACGATTTGTCGAAAATATCATGGTTTTCAATTTCTTAGAAAAGCAAAATATTTCAAAAATATGAACTACATCATTTTCACGTAAAAACAAGCATTTCTCCTTGCAAGACTTTTCATCACATTTTATGGAAGTACAAGAAAGAAATTTGTTATTGAGAAATATGTAATTCTATTCAAAACTAGTAATCGTTTTAACGAGCTCACGCTCAGCGACTTGTGTATACATTAAGACCTTTTTCTGATTTTTGGTATAAGCAAACATCAAGGTCGACAACTGACGCAAAAGCCCTCCCGGGGATTGAGCATACTTCTAGTGTTAATTTGGTTTAGACAGTTTGTTTAAGTATGACTAAGGTTTGACATAAAACAGTGATTAACAAACATGAAACTACAATATTTGTTGCGCTACGTGTAATAGTATAGCAACGATTTTAACTGTATCTTGGGTGGTCGAGTGGTGCAGTGGATAGCGCACTCGCCTTCTATCAAGACGGCTGGGGTTCGATTCCCCGATCGGACGTGAAAGGGTATCGGTTCACCTGCCCGACAACGTGAATTTTCTCCGGCTACCCCGGTTTCCGCCCACATTTAGACCACCTGCTTCCTTACCCCCTGGCCATTAGGTATTAGCGCTTAATTTAAGTTGAATTACGCGTTTCGTGACTGTTGCAAATTAAATAATGTTTATATAGAATAAAATAACAAGTAGCCAAGATAAATCGCTAGGCATTTCTGCCTTTTATGGGTTCTTCGGGCGGACTGATGTGTCTAATTGTATAAAGTATCGAGAGCCTGAATAATATCATTGAAGAGATGAAAGCGCTAAAGACCTGTTGTTTTCGTTGTTTTTTTCCTAATATATATATATATATATATATATATATAACAAAAGACAAGAGCTTCTTCGACTTCCCTAGCGCTTTCTCCTCTTTAGAGGTTCATCAGAGATTCCCCTGTGTTAGGGAAGTCGAAGAAACTCTTGTCTTTTTTTTTTATATTTAACCATCACAGGGAATGTGAATGTTTTACTGATTATATATATATATATATAAAACAAAGCACGAATACTATAATCGGCTAGCGCTTTCGCCCATCTTGGGGCTTTTCAGACGATTATATGATACTCTTAATGGTTGCAGAGGAAAACAGTACAGAACAGAAAATAGTCAGTTTATTTAAAAGGTTTAAGTTTGAAAGCAGTTTGAAAGGGATGCGTTTCAAACGATTTCATGAAAATACATGTTACCACCGATTTACATGGCTATTGACAGACGGTTCCACACCTTACTACAGATTTACATGGCTATTGACAGACGGTTCCACACCTTATTACCGATTTACATGGCTATTGACAAACGTTTCCACACCTTACTACCGATTTACATGGCTATTGATAGACGGTTCCACACCTTATTACCGATTTACATGGCTATTGATAGACGGTTCCACACCTTATTACCGATTTACATTGCTATTGACAGACGGTTCAACACCTTATTACCGATTTACATAACTATTTGTAGACGGTTCCACATCTTTGATGTTGATTTGTTAAAACATCGGTATCCGTCGTGACGGTAAAACAGTAACGCGCCAGACTGTGACCGGATCGTGTTGAAACGTACGGGAACACAAGTTCTTTGAGATGCACTAGACAATTACCATGAATGGCTTTTGATACGTATACAATAAGTAAAAGTGTATACGATAATCTAATGGAAGTCAATGAAATAATCTCGAGGATATTGTTATTTTGTCTCCGTGTACTCATTTCATATGTACCTAATGGAAGTCAATGAAAGAACCTCGAGGATATTGTTAGTTTGTCTCCGTGTACTCATGTCATATGTACCTAATGGAAGTCAATGAAAGAACCTCGAGGATATTGTTATTTTGTCTCCGTGTACTCATGTCATATGTACCTAATGGAAGCCCATGAAAGAACCTCGAGGATATTGTTATTTGGTCTCCGTGTACTCATCCCATATGTACGAGACGGGAAGTTGTATGTTTCACCTCCTACAGATTCCTCAACAGAGTACCAGCAATGCCATGCATTAGCGCATCTCTAAAGTCTAGTTTAGATCTCACTAAAGGATCAACGAGAGTCTCGCATGCATCTATGATCAGGAACTGCAGTATGTACATTGTAGCACCGATTGCTGACTTGAAGTGACACGATTTTGCGATTGATATAATTTGTTTTTCGACGGACAGGGAAATATGAAAAGAAAACACCGAAGTTTCTCAGAAATGGCACGGCTTTTGCGTCACTGGTACCAACTCTAATCTGAAATCGAAGTATCTTTTTTTTCTAATTCCTAGAAATCATTACACTGCGTTTGACCACAAATCAGTTTCAACATTTTGTAACTTATTCAGAAACTAATGTCCACAACAAGCTTCCAGCTCAATCGAAAAAATACCCCCGTTGTCACGAAATCTAATGGGTATCAGCAGAATTTGCAACACATGACTCATGTATGCTCCACATGAACACAACACGTTCTTGGTACCTTCACGATCCTTGCAGCAAGCGTTTGTGATCGGAGAAAGCAGAACCTACTGCCGCTCGTTGCCCCCTGTCCGTCGAATAGGAACGAAACCAGAAAAGGTCGGCAGTAGATATACCATTTGTATATCAAAGACGTTTGAACAACGTACCATAATCAATGATATCGCATACAGCCAATACCGTGTAGCTCAGTAGGAGAAGACATGCCGAACGCTTGTCGTCTAAGACCGCGGTTGTCCATGGTGTACAGTGGAATCACAACAGAGCAGTTCTCATTTTGAGAAAGTATTAGAGTGATTTCGATGATGGCAGCGCGTGCTTAGTGATGCAGCCTGCAATAGTCTATGTACACCAGGAACCCAAACTTATCCTGATTATCAAGCATTGAGCGTGAACTTATTAAAACGACCGCAGTTTCGGATATATATTTTTATTATTTCAAATCGCTGCACACCAGAAAATCTTTCTGTTTAAAAATTCTTAAAAGTATCGTCCATGCATATTTTTAGCACCCGGTATTGCATATCACTATGTTGTCCGCATTCATCAATACCCGTATGTAGAGGATTAAAGTTTGTCTTTTAACAAGTCGGAGAACGTAGTGAAATTGGAGTAAAAATAGTGAAATACATTTGTTCATTTTATTCATAATCTCAAAAATTAAGAAACAATTTTCGGTAGGAATTAGTTGTAATATTCGTAAAGGCACGAAATGTATCAGTAATATATATGGTACGAGATTAAACAATTATAGTTTTACATAATAGGGAACGCTCAAACATTAAGCGCTACCTAACGGGATCCGTAGGGAAATAACGTATTTGAACGATCTTCCAACTCGTCATACAAGAAATAGCAGTTATCACACATGTGGTTATAGCGAAGAGTTCTCAAAACAATTTACACTTCTTATCTAATTACCAACAACGCTGTCGGGACTTGTTTTTCTTTAATACTAATCACTAATGACTTTATTTTCTTCCGCTTTTTAACAGTCCTGTATGTCTTAGGTCGATTTGGATCCAAACTTTTACATTGCACGATCATTTCTTTAATAATTCCTTTAAAACGCATTATTTTAAAGGAAAACGTGTCTATTTTTAAATGCGTTGCCTCTAGAATTACATTATCTTATTTGCATTCATCTTTCAGAACGTAAATTACAACCGGGAATTAGGTATAAGTTAGATAAAGGTCGAAATCATTAACGCTCAAGACATATAGAACCATTACACAATATATCCTAGACACAGTGGAAGCATTCCTTCGTTGAGTTTATGTACATCTGTAAGTGTTATCAAGCAATAAATAATTTATCAGCTTGAAATGTTGGCTTTCTGGGATACTTCATCTGGCAAGCTTGAAACCTCCTAGAACCATAAACATTTCGTCATATCCTGAAGAAGGCCAGGAGGCCAAACATTTCTAGACGATAATGTTATTTGTTGATAACATTTTATATTTCTCGTTTCATTTTTTTCTGTTTTGTATAAAACGTCTTAAGGAACCCGAAAATGTCTGTCTCTACAACTACATGTAATTATTTAATATCGAAGATTCTGACACCTTTTAAATTTACAGAAAAGGGAAAACATTAAGGTCAGATTGTCAAGTAGTTTATGAAATTTAACTTTCTAGACAGAATAATGCTAGGTCTGCATAATACCCCACACGATCTCGTCACAATGGTTATTTGGTATTTGTGGTAGCGACTGCGATCGCAACGCTGTACGCAAACTTTTCACATTGGAGCTAAGACCATTCCTTTGGTATCCAGAGAAATCATATGGATAAACATATAAGCGAAATCATGTAAATAGTTTAGTGAAATCATGTAAATAGATGAGTGAAATCACGAAAATCAATCGCGAAATCACATGAAGGCATTAATTATTGTTTGAGCGAAATCATGTAGATATTTAAGTGAAATCGTTGAAAAGTTTAACTGGAGTTATGTGAAATTTCAATTGAAATCAAATCAACGTTTTAGTGAATTCATGTAAAAGTATTATCAAAAGTATGTATAAACGTTTGCGCAAAATCATTTATACATAAAAATATTGAAAAGTTTTCGGGAAATTGTGTAGAATCTAAATGTTCTATAAATTCAAATCAAATGAACTATTTTAATGAAATTATCAATAATTTGTTCCATTTTGCCGTTACAGACATTTCAATTTTAACGCCTGAAACTTAGTCGGTAACCTTGATTAGACCATTAAGTCCAAACAAGTTATCCTGTGGTATAGAGCTATCTCAGTGAAACATTAAGTAATCATGGAAATAATCAGTTCGTTTTTACGTCAGATACAGACGGTGTGCCAGTTATTTCTGTTTTAACGTGAATAATTTAAATGTGTTTTTACGTGTTGTGCATGCGAGGGTATATCATATATATAACTACAGC
Source organism: Mizuhopecten yessoensis (assembly GCF_002113885.1). Lineage (NCBI taxonomy): Eukaryota > Metazoa > Mollusca > Bivalvia > Pectinida > Pectinidae > Mizuhopecten > Mizuhopecten yessoensis. Next base: position 190,386 of record NW_018408080.1, read on the forward strand.
AGAGATACATATGTAGATGCGGCTGATAGAAGAGGTATGTACTTACCACTATCACAGGAGAAATGATACCGCAAAGATAAGGTCGGTTTCCCTTCGCTTTGGAACACAGGACGGTGATGAGCTATGTTAAATGGCCCAGCCACTGTATCTAGGTATGAGGAATAGCGTTATCTAGTTCCCGTCAGAATCCTTCACGTGAGTTGAATACCAAGTCAGAGCGAATCACAGTAAAATAACAAATGTCTGGGTTTTTATATTTAGCTGTGATTTGAGAAACTGTAAAAAGACTAGACACTCCTCTTGTTTTGCGGCTGAAATCAGTACGATCGTGGTAAGTAAACGTGTTTTTCTCCACTGGTTCAGAATGAATCCGAGAACACTCTTTACTTATTTTCACTACTTAAGTATGGATCCAAGAAAAAAATCTGCGATTTTCCAACAAGTTCAGAATGGATCCGAGGAAGGTTTTACGCCCAGTGTTGTGTAGTTTAATGGTACATGGTGAAATCATAAATAGTTATCACAATCATGTCTAGCAGTTAAAAATACTTTTTTCGATATCAACAAACTGTTTTGTAATATTTAGAATAGAAAGGCCAGTCAACTATGTATTGTGTGCGTTCACACTTAAAACTATTCACTATCTGTGTATATAGATACAAAACACAAAGCTATCACAAAATGACAAGCACCGAATAGCTGTTAGTCCTTAATACGCCAATCAACAGTGATAGACGTCTCGCGCACTGCAATCTCTCAAAAGTATACGTCTATTTGTACACAACATAACATAAGCTGAATCTGGATTAGAAACGCCGACAGTTGAAGCGAAGTTAGTGTCTTGCTCCGGCACAGCAATGTGAGCTACTGATGCTGGATACGGCTCCGTAGACCTAGGCACCAAGTCCTGGAGACTTCGGCTAGGCTTAATCAATAACCGTTTGCAGCGAAGGTTGGAGCAGCTACAAGTAAACTCTCGCGTTGTGTGCTGTGTTTCCGAGCCTACTCTCTCCGTGGTTTCCGCACATACTGAACGTATGGAAATGGACAAGACAGTAAGATGTGGCCAGCATCAGCAATCAGCCTCCGCTCTATCCGCATCACTCGGAGGCTGCTTTCATCCGTCACGTGGGCTGCGCTGGGGCTTGCTTTCTATAGATGACAGCTTGCTGTGATCATAGTGTCTGTATCTTATACGATATTCTGAGGTGATGTAGAGCTAGTCCTTTGATTATCTAGCAAATTAAAAGATCAACGTGCAATTATAGATTAACCCATTCACCCCTAAAGTCACTTTTGAACCTTACCTTATCAAAGACTTGGCAAGTCCAATTTAAAAATGCAGGGTTAAATGGATAAAGAATAGTGTACAGCTGTAAAGTAGTTTTTTCCAATCAGGCGTTTCAGGAGTTTTTTTTTAACTGTGTTTATATACCTAACGAACAATTTTCAGGGACATTATATAAAATATTAGTTGTTATTTTGAATCGCCAACAATTTGTTTTTTATGAATAGGGAACAGTTTTAGCTCAAAGTCTTTTCTCGTCGTATGATTAAAATGCAAGATATTTTGAAATAATCTAAGCGACAACAAATAATTATGTTATATTTATCGAATATTTAATAACACCAGAAAGTATATTGAAGAAGAAATACAGTTGATATATATAATTTAAAGGTCACAGTCAAGAGTTGAGCCTATTTTCATAATTAAAAACGTCATCTATATTCATTTCGGTAACAGAACTGAAGTGTAATTGTTACTTATATTATGTGATACTTATACATATATAACTGTACCTTCTCTTCTTTCTACCATTTAAAAGGTATACAAACTCAAGCATTTACAGAATGAAAGAATGAAAGCACGCTTACTTAAAATGTTTATATATATCACATGGTAGAATGAGAGACTTCTTGCATGAGGACACTAGATTGTTAAGAAGCTGACCCCGGAGCTCCCCACCCCCGGGGTCAGCCTTCTAGTATATTTGATAGAGGAATACAAGTGGTATTCGGAAAAAAGGGGTTTAAGTGTTACTAGCGTTGTGATATGGACGAGGACCTAGATAGTTTCTTTCCGTGTGTCACTTTCCTATCAAAGGGACGCTATCCCTACACAACCTGTATATTTCTAACATATGTAATACACTATCATAATCATGACATACTATGCATTTTTAAGCATGGATCTATACACATTTTTTTAGCTGGGATTGTCGTAATCTGTCCAGTTTTTAATCACAATCTCACTTTATCGGAAATTCTCATCTTTCGCTCATCAGGACACCCGTAGATGTAAGTTCGGAATGATAAAAATACAAACTGGCTATACATATTGACACTCGGAGTTTATACGCAGACCACAATGGTATGCCGGAAAGTCTCACTAATGGGCGATAGTAATTGTGTGCTGACGGTTGTGCTTATCCGGAAAGGGCTAATAACTATGCTCAATACTAATTTTAAGTAAAACGGATAAAATGAGAAAATATAATGATTAGAGTAGGAATAATGTCTTTGTCCCGTAGGCATATATATAAAATGCAATACTGTAAATGTGGAAAGTGTCGTGGTGTAGAAATGTTGGCGTTTTCGCGCTGATAGTATCAGCATGCGGATGTTGATAGATTATATAGATTAAAATAAAAAGAAAATTTCAAATTTCAAACAGCGATTAGTTCAAAACGTCGCAGAGCGAATATTTCTACACACGAAATTTTCATTGTTTCAGTATGGGTGGTCGGTGGTGTAGTGGATGGCGCGCGCACTTGCCTTTCACCAAGGCGGCCGGGTTCGATTCCCCGATCGGACGTGAACAGGTATTGGGTAACCTACCTGACCACGAGGGTTTTCTCCAGATACTCCAGTTTCCTCAAACATAAAATTAACCATTGCGGGCCAACAAAAGTGATAAGTATAAGTTGAAATAACTTGTTTCATAATTGTTGTTAAATATTTATATATATGTACATACGTTAGTTTAAGCATTATCGTGAACATAAGTATGGAATATGAAAATTTCTTGTTACACAACCAATAAGTGTTTCTTTGTGACGTTAAGTGTTTCTATGAACGTCACATAGAAACACTTATTGGTTGTGTAAAAAGTTCAAAAATAATGTGAACATATAATCCTTTTAGCCCAAATATCACCGTTGAGCACTAAAAGGCCGAAACGACTGTATGGCGCAATGTTACTCACTTTTTGGCATACTTTAACTATTACAAATGTCCACAAATTCGATAGATACAAGGTGGTAGCATCTACTGGTGGAGTTCTTACTCTCCTAGGTTTGTGGTCCCTAGCATCTCCGATGGGTCCTGGACTGTTTATTTGTTGTGTGTTACGTCCTATTAACAGGCTATGGTCATTTAAGCACGTGCAAGGTTTGGTTTGTGGAGGAATGCCGGAGTACCCAGGGAGAAAAAAACACCGACCAGCAGGCAGTACCTCGTGACTGCCTCACGCAGGCCTCGAAACCGCGACCCAGTGTTGTGGGCTAGTGGTAGCTGTCACATATCGACATTTGAGGTTACTTTATATTCCATTCGGTAAGTATGATCGAGTATTAAATAGGAAAGGTAGGTTATTGGTATTTGTATTTCGCGGGTAAAGAAAAGCGCGCGAACTTTATATTTACCTGGGCACGCGCAGAGTTGTTTGAACAGGTGTGAAAGGCAGGTGTAATTGCGTGACCATTGTGTTTCATTACTGCTTCTGTTATTGTGAAGTATTCGGGAGTTAGCGTGAAATACATCTCACGGTAAGTTATATTTTAATCATCGATAGATCTGTGTGTATCTCCTGAGTTATATTGTTGATTCTGTGAATGTTTGATCGTGTAATAAACGGTATTTTCCAAATAGTAAACAGGTGCGAAATTGTACGGAGCGCAGTGAGAGCGAATGGGTTTGTGTGGTAGTTGTTTAGATATTGAATTAGGATCATTGGGGCTTATTTATTTATAATAAACAAAGTCACAATGATATTATACAAATGTAATAATATATCAATGTTAGTGTGGTCATTAATATATACGATTGAGCATAGATGAGTGAGCGACGTGGTGTGTTTACGCATGTTGCAGAATGTTGTATAAGTAATATGTTTAAAGCGTATATTATAGATATGTAACATGATAGTGTAGAATTATGTAGTTACTAGTGTTATTTATATTTTGTAGCTTATTTCCCAGTGAGAGACCTGTCAGTTTTGTCTGAGGACAAAAGTATGGAAACCCGTAATGGCCGACGGTGTTATTGTCCATGTTTTCCACCTACGAGGCACTGAGACAGCAGTTTTATGAACTGACTTATACATATGGATATGATTATCCAGAGAGGGAACGTGTAGATATTTTCCCTAGATATGGAGACATAGTACTCTATTATGGAGGCCGGGAGCATGATGTGACATACTGTGGTATGGAGGCCCGGTAATAGTTGAGTGGAGTTGAACTCCGACACAGCAACTGTGACTTCAGCAGCTGAGATACAGTTCAGCCATAGATGTCATCTGCCAGTTGACCAGGGGGACATTCCTAGAGTGTTTGGCTACTGATTGTGTTTGCCAGAAGACGGGATTGAAATTAACATTAACGGAACTTTGTGATCTGTTCGAGTGGGAAGCTACAAAGACTATTCATTATATTATAGATTTAGGGATTTAGGTGTAATATAATATATATATTTATCTATTTATAGATGTAAGTAAATCATAATATATATGTCCAATGTAGAATTGTATGAGAGTTATTAGTGAGTGTGAAAGAGTATGCTTATATAGATATTGTATATTGTAAATAAATGTATATTTGTAGATCCTCTTTTGTTATCAATTGCAAATGAATTAATAGTTCGGCATACGTTAACAGTAGCAGAATGTCAGCGCCTTAACCCTTTCACCACTGTAGACCATACTTGACTTATCTAGATAAATGCAGAGTAGAGCCTAATAAAGTTGAATAGGGATGAAAGGGTTAACCACTCGACCACCACGGCCCCTGTCTTACGAAACAGCTATATGGTCCAGTGTATTTTTTTCTGCACACTGTTTCAGTTACCAAATCACTCATGTTTGCCGGACGTTCAGGTTTCTAGGTTCAAGTTGTTAAATGTATACATAGTTCACAAAACATATTTCAATTTTCAAGATGACAATTCCATATTAACATTTAGCACACAAAAATGAATACATACTTCAGCAATATTACTGAACGACGGGTTTTCTTTTAGCGGTAGCATATCGTAAATAATTACCAAATCTACTTAATCTTTTAATATTTTGACATGACAATAATTCAATTAATTTAAACACACTGGGGCGTCGCTAGTAATATTGCTTAATGTATGTGTTTCTCAGTATAGAATAAGCAGGACAAGTAAGATTATGTTTTTCTTTTTTCATTTTGATTTTTCTTTTAGAACAGCAATTCCAATAGTTTACAAACAACTTATTTTTCTGTCTTACTTTATTATGAAAGACTTTTCAAGATTGTAAAAACAATGTCAACACAAATTGAAAGGATTCTCCTATAAACAAAAACCAAAAGCAGACCACAAAACAAAAGAATAAAATCGGTTGCATGTGATTATAGATTGGTTTTTAAAATATGGACGCAACAAACTTATAGATAAACTGTATGCCTCAAATGAACTTCATGTCATCATGCTGACAGCTGTTTCTACCTCCTGGTGTGATCTCTACTTCAGCTATATAAGGTGCGATTTGATATTAAATTTATGCAAAGTTCAAACGTACTTTTCATGAAAAATCTAATAATTATTTAAGTATATATAGATACGCTAATAGACTTTCTACAATGACTCGATAATTCTAACACGTAAATTTTCACACTCGAACTAATGAGTATAAGATTACATAAAACGAACAGTCTCGCTTACATTACAGTACTTGTATGGCATTGTCGACCTATCGACCTCGCCATTATATAAATGACTATTCACCCTGCGTAGGAATTTGTTTGAGCTAATACGTCTACACTCAATAACTATAAAATCCACACCACAATTTTTACAGTTCATCAACCGAATTATATTTTACCATACATCACGTATTTTAATATTGATAAAATCTCGTCAAATTTTGGGGAAGCTAACAAATTGAAGTTTAAGAAAACTTATTGGAACTAGATCTCAGATGACTGTCCCTAGTGGAGGAGCACGAAGTGAAGGGGCGACAATGATAAAAAAATGCCAGGTTTCATTTATAGTCCAGGGCCGCTTTCGTTTATCGCGATCCAAACGGTTTAACCGGATAGACCAGAGTTGTTAGTTTATGAAATAAGGTCTGACCTAGTAATCTGATGCTATTTTCAGACGAGCCTTGATAAAGCCTTGCAAGGCCTGCATAAACATTTGCAGGTCCGCGAGGTTTGTACACGAGAATGTTACATTTAAAAATAGACAAACCGGTTGTTCCGCATAAACGAACAGGGCCCAGGATTTTCGGCAATCAAAGTTGCAAGAATACACCCACCCCCCTCAATTTCACTTTGATTATAACTGTAGCGCATTTGGACCGACACACTTTCGTTGACCAGGTAGCTAATTTGATTTGAGCGACAGTATAACAGGTGGAGGGTTCGAATGCCGGTAGAGCCCCGCCGAATGTTAACATCCAGAACACTGTTGTTTAAGGTTTAACTTGAATATATCTTTCATGTTATGGAGATATAACACACAAAAAAACGGAGTGTACTCTAAATAAACTGCGAGCGGTTTATGATGAGAATACACTCCGCTTTTTGTGTAATAGCTTCATAACATAAAAAATATATTCAAGTTTATCCTTATAAGTTAATCTACTGTGGAAATTCATTTCTATTGGTGGACTCTTTTCTCTTAGAAATTATTGCGCCGCTGTATCAACCAATCAAAAGCGACGTTACAAATGGCGATGTCATTTTTTTACGTTATGGGATGATAACATAATTTTGTAAGCCAATGGAAATTCTTGTTACAAGCAACATTAAATTATTGTTTATATATTGGTGGGGTTTTTTCTCATAAAATTCCTGAAAGGCAAGGTTTATTTTTCAGGAATGATTTATCAAAGCTTTTGTCATGCCAGATAAATCAGCGATTCAAATCCATAGTTACAGGTTTTTTTGTCGGTGGTACGGGGATCCTTTAATGAATGGCATGTGATCATGAGTTAATAAAGAGGGAAAAAAATGTAGCTTACAAAAAGTTATCAATACCATTTCATCTACATGGATCGCGCGTTCAGAACTTGACTTGATATGTCATTAAATTAAGAATGTGCGATGGTCGCACGTGCTAGTGTGTTACTTCGATTCAATAAACAAGTCTACCGTTAAATCAAACAATCCGTTATCGAATGTGAAAACCGGAACATTTAGAAAATAGACTCCAGTGGTTCAGATAAGTTGGTCGTTTCTTGGTCTGTCCCTGAGAGGGCGCACGTGAAGACGCCATTTTGACTCATTACAATAGATTTGCGTGAAAAGTCAATGACAGGACTGGTGTGTCGGATTCAATACTGGTATAAAATGGCTGTCCCAAGGCGGGACCGGATCGATCGAGTTATTGAATCTCTAATCCATAAACACAAGAAGGCTTCATCCTAATTTAGTGGAAAAGGACCCCAGGAGTACACGGAAAATTGGCGCCCAATTTAAGACATGTCAACTTAAAGGGCAGAGAGCTTGACGTTACACGCGGCGTCGATCAGGTCACATGCATGTTGACACTGTACGTGTTACATGTAAGTAGAACACCATTTTGACTTTAAAATAAAACAACATACAATTCCCCGCCACGTATAACCTTGGCTGTTGGGAAGAAGTTAAACTACATGTAGACAATCTACCCAATCCAATTTGACGGCACAAACTCATCATTGTGACAAAGGGAGGTAATTCAAGGTAGATGTCATGCCATTACAGGCACTGTAGTTTGAAATACAGCATTAGTGTATTGACTACAAAGTGTATGTACCTTCGAGACTAATTTAGACTCCATACAACGAAACACTTAGAGGCGACAGCTGTTTTCGGGGGAGTGCGTCCATTGGCTTTGCCTGGTACCGTATTCCTTTTGTATTTCCGACTGAACAAATGAAATACTCTGAAAGCTACACGATGATCGATCAATATTTCGTACTGATTTTCAAACCATGAGATTGATACACGAATCTGATTGGCGGAAAATATTAAGGAAGAGAAGAATGAAAATATCAGCAATAAAAACGTCAAAGGCCTTCGATTGGTTTAAAAAAAGCTTGCGCAGACAACAAGAGTCTGGTTGAACGAGTCTACCATTGATCAGGGTCATGCAATGTTAATTTTACTGTAGACACAGTGATGGATACACTTCCGTGTTGCGAAGCTATACCCGTGTTTAAAAATTGGGCGCTTCCGGAAAAACAAAGTTGGATCCCCGTCCACTGAGTTCGATGAAACAGTACCAGCTTAAAGCAGTCAAAGGACCGCGACTCTTCTCCTCGTGATCTGGTCCTCGTATACGTTTGTTTGCTATCTCTATAGTCTATTTTGAACTCACATACGTCAAATTTAGGTTTCTAGATGTTTAATCAATTATTGTTAGCGTCTTTTCAGTGTATCTTGGAGTGGTGAGGTTTTTGTAATTGGCTTGTTTGTTTTGTTTCTTGGGGATTGTGAAGAGTGGATGTTGATGTGTTAATTTTAGGGTATGATTATATTTATTCATTCATTTATTTCAAAATTAATAGTGAAGAATACATCGAATGATCAAAGTTAGTAAAAATCAAAATACAACGTACATGTATTTAAAAAATAAAGGAAAAATAGTACACGGAACCAATCGCCGGGTTCGAACGCTAAACCTGGATCTCATATCGGAAATTATGTACGTGGAGTCACTCGGCTAACCTCGGCTGTTTCCGGTACCCTTCAACAGTAGGTACGGTATATGCCGAGATGTGACGAGTGTACGTGGAGAACGCATCACCGCGAAGCAAAAAATGTCGATACTTTTACCGAGCATGACAGCGTATGGGAAATCAATCCTGGTATGATATCAATAAGCTATTCATACTTGAGTTGTAAAGATCTTACTCCCACGTTTCCGTTCATTTAAGACATATGTATAGTTACGAAGCTGGTCATGCTGACAAACTAATGACCGGGGCGGCGATACTACAATTCAGTCAACGGACACCAGCGTCTTCATCCAATACATAAAACCTGTTATTGGTAATTTAATACGGACACAGGATCTAAGCGCCGGAGGTAGGTGAGGGACCGATCGTTATGTGGGTGGGAGGGATGTCTTTCTTCTTGGAAGAGATCAAAGGAAACAGGTATCCGTGGTCTGGACACAACCGGAACAATTCCGGATTTTATTTCTAGAATAAAAAAATTTGCTTTAAAGACTCTTGCCCGAATATTTGATAATTTATCGGTCTCTTAGATCAACTGTACGGCCAACATGTTCTTAATACGTTGTGTAACGATTTGCACAGCGGATATACTTCATAGACCATTTTCCCTTAAATTTGCGCATAGCAATACATTACTTTAGAGAAAAGGTCAAAGGGGTTCCGAACGTTCGTGGTTGCAGAAACAATGAGAGGTAGACTGCCATTTTGGGATGTGAAAGATTGATTTGTAAATTAGACAGACATACAATGTACAAACGGGTGGTATCGAATAAGAGGGCGGGGAAGGGATGTCGGTTATCTTGACAGACATCAACATTGATGGTATCGAAATAGGGGGCGGGGACGGAGTGTCCGTATTCTGGACAAAAATGCACGCGGATTGTATGGGATCAGAGGGCAGGACGGATGTTCCGTAATCTAGACAGACATACACACAGATGGTTTCGAATCAGGAGGCGGGGACAGGGCGTGTCCGTAATTTAGACAGACATACACACGGATTTTATCAAATTAGGAGGCGGGGACAGGGTGTGTCCGTAATTTAGACAGACATACACACGGAATTTTATCGAATCAGGGGGTGGGGACGGAGTGTCCGTAACTCAGACGGATGTATACAGTAAGTAGAACTCAGTGGCCTGTGGAACACATGTTGCTGGTCACTGTACGGATATCGTGCCATGCAGAGAACCCAGCGGCGGATCGAAATCTATCAAGGGGTTAGCAACGGAGCTGTCAACGAAATCGATTTCTTACAGAGAGAATAGAGACGATAAAAAAAAGAAGCTATTATCGTCACTTTACCATAGTATGGTTAGCTACTTGGGTAAAGTGGAAGTGTGATTCGTATGTATCACATACACACAAAGCTGTGCCGATAAACTCGCTGCCATTTTGTTGCATGATACGATTAAAAGATACGTCGCTTTCAGGCATGTTGTGATATCCATTTTGTAGCTAAAACAATTCGCTGTTATTTAGTGCAGCTTGATGGGCTTCTAGGGATTGTATACTTTAATTAACGCGAGTATGATTATATTAAAATGTCTTTCCAAACTCATATCCGCTTTTGATGTAATTTATCACTCATTCTTAATGATATTTTATCCGGCTAACTCTGGAGATACAAAATAATTAGCGCTCCTATGTTTTGCAGAAGAGGCATGCATCAGAATTTCTGTGTTTCGTGTGTTTATTATTAGGATTAGCATGTATCAGAATGTCTGTGTTTCATGTGTTTTGAAGGATTAGCATGTATCAGACTTTCTGTGTTTCGTGTGTTTATTATCAGGATTATCATGTATCAGAATGTCTGTGTTTCATGTGTTTTGCAGGATTAGCATGTATCAGACTTTCTGTGCTTCCTGTCGTTAGCAAGATTAGCTTGTCTTGGACTTTCTGTGTTTCTGTTTATTTAAGAATGTCAGTCATAAGCAGTAAAAGCTTGTGTGAGAACTTCTGTGCTTAGCTGCATTAACGTATGTTAAAATGTATGTGTTTTTGGGGGGAAATTTGGGTGAAGATTTTTGTGAATAGCAGAAGAAGATTGTTAAGAATTCACTCTTTAGCGAGATAATCTTGTCTGGGTATTTCTGTTTAGCAGGGGAAGCTTCTGTGAATAGCGGGAGAAGATTTCTGCAGAGTTCAGTGTTTTAGCGGGAGAATTTCTATGTGAGAAGGAGAAACTTGTGCGATAATTTTTATGTGAGAAGGAGAAACTTGTGTGAAAATTTCTATGTGAGAAGGAGAAACTTTTGTGAGAATGTCTATGTGAGAAGGAGAAACTTGTGTGAGAATTTCTATGTGAGGAGGAGAAACTTGTGGGAGAATTTCTATGTGAGAAGGAGAAACTTGTGTGAGAATTTCTGTGAATAGCGGGAGAGGATTGTTTAAGAATTCAGTGTTTTAGCGGGAGAAGCTGATAATTTCTATGTGAGAGGGAGAACCTTGTGTGAGAATATCTGTTTAGCGGGATTAGCAGATGCAAACCTCGTTGTGTCAAAGTCGATGTGACAATGAAGGCGTTTTATTTCATTCGGAAATTCATAAGATATCAAACGTTGCATAGGGCGCAGCAGATTTACTTTCGTCATTTGTTTGTCCTCAAGTAGAAGGCACAAAAGCAAGTCCCCTATTCTGCAGGGGGTTGTCACATTAGTTGCCTCTTACAGCATACAGTGGATACTAGCCGGTACTTTCTTTTCTCTATCTCCGACCTGCAGGGGTGCGAGTGGCCAGGGAGATACAACCGAAAGTAAAGAATAAGGAAGGAAGCAAAGAAAAGACAATGATACCAAATATTTCAATGGGGCAGCAGAATTTGTTTCTTCGAGAAAAAATGATTTTGCCAAGAAACAAAAAAGCTAGTCGAAAGAAAAATATAAAATCCTAAATGTGTTACGGTTGCAGGAGATGTATTTTAGTTGCTTCCGTTTCACCAATGGGAGGACACAAAATCAAAATCCTCTGTTCTGCAGAGAGTTTTAACGTTTCTTGCCTTCAGCAACAAAAGAATAGTGTCGGTTTATATTAAAAAGCCTTGCACGCACAAAGGAGTGTCATGCCAGCTTGTCTGAGCAAATGGATTATTTATGAAAAGATTGAAAGACGCTCGTATTGGAACATAATGAAAACAAGGACCCTCCAGGACATTGACATTAAGAGATGTAATAATTGATTTTGCATGCAGAACATAATAAGTTTGGCTTCCAGATTGTTCGGGGAATGATACTTCATTGAAGTTAAAATTAATAAGCGATTTAAAAATTAAGAGTTGCCGAAGTGGTTTCTTTATTTTCTACACGAATTATGTAGAACAACACTGCAGCATTCAGTTCAGAATTAATTCGATCAAAGTTCTTTTTAAGCCAGTCTACCATACAAGTATTGGACATGATACATTATTATACCGTAATGAAGAAGGCGACAAGTTCTGAGTATTCAAAAAAGATGAAAGTGATTGGATAATAGTCGTTTCCTTAATCAATATTTCAATGCGTGTCAGATTTAAATATCTCAAATACAATTAAAAAAACCTCATTTCAACTGGGGCTGGTACACATTTCTGAAAGTGCTGCCATATTGTTTCACGAAACTAAGCCAGTGTTTGTTTCCAAATCCGATTGTGACACTATGTATTGGTACAATATGCGAAGTTAATATTAATCATATTTATTGGCATATGTAGACGATAGGTGTAATGCACAAGTTATAACAACTGATCATCGGCTTCGTTGACCAGGAGGAACCAAAGTATTCACACGCTTCATGGCTCTATATGCACCCTGTATACTTGGTCATTCCGAGAAACCGTCAGGCGTCGACACCAAATGGCTAAACTTGGGCACTTTGAGTAACCAGCGGGTGTCGAAAACTTGTGGTTTTACTTGGTCACTACGAGAAACCATCTGTTGTCAACGCTTTGTGGCTGTCAATAACTTGTACACTCCGAGTTACCATCAGGTTTCATTCTGTTGCGGCTTTGCTTGGGCACTTTTAGTTTCCATCAGGTGTCAACACCTAGTGGCTGTACGCGGTTGCTCTCAGTAGCCATCGGCTGTCAATAACTTGTAGTTCTATTTGGTCACTCTAAGTAACCATCAGGTGTAAAATTTTGGTTCTACGTGGTCACTCCGAGTAACCATCATGCATCAACCCCGTGTATACCAAAAGAGTAATCAATTCTATCTCAGTATATCATTAGGTTACTTAGAGGTATTGAAACACCATCGCCTGAGTTTACAGAAGTACTGACCGCACAGCCGGGTAATAGTACGATAATGGCCACACTTGCAATGTGTTTAGAAACAAAACTAACCTCCAAACGAATACATTATAAGTAAATGGTTCGTATACCTATAGTACTGTAGACAACCTAACCAAATACTATTAATAGCACCCACGTGACACAATACACACACGATCTGAAATGTTAACAGCGGTCACTGGAGCCGGTCCATATGGAATGGACATTGCATGAGGATCAATCTAAAATCCTGATTGGATTTCGGGCAGCGTTCTGAGGCGCGCATGACTAGGTCCACGAATGAAGTCTACATGCCGGTCAGCACTACATATTGCCGATACACAACACTTATTTACCATAGACTAGTTTTATTTTTATTCGCAAGATGGATATTTTTACGACAAATTGACGTATACTGAAAATTCTACTATTTATCTGATATCGGCATGATATTCTGCTATATTCTGGTATTCACCTACTGAAATATTTACAATTCTGAATTAAGATGAGTGCAAGAAGGAAAAGAGGCTTCCTGCGTGAGGCTACATGATGTAAAAGAGATGAACCCGGGGCACCCCAACTCTGCCATCTCTCTAAAAAGATGCTAGGGAAATAGTATCTAATTCAGCCCGAAACAAAAAAAATCTGTATCTGTATCATAAAATTGAAACAAATATATTAAAAATTAAAACAGTTATGAAACATTATATAACAGGCAAGTTTGTCCTACCGACTGCCTATGTTTTTAGCAAGCAACACTCTTTCACCTTTTCATAGTGATTCTATATCCAACTTGTCTATACTAACACTATGTTACTTAAAGTACATATTTGTCATGTCGCTAGGGTCAAATTCACTTTCTTCAAATTTATTTGTAAACAAACAATTTCTGCAAGTGTTTACTTTACAGATATGTTATCCTGTTAATTAGATTAAGTGGTAACAACTTCTGTGTCACCTCACCTGAGATTATTACACAGATAACTCGGGTATATTCCTCAGATATATCGCTATAGATAGAGATGACATTGTCTTCTTCTCTAGAATTATCGTCACAAATTAAAACAATCAAGGTGCCATCTCCCCTCGTATTATTGTTACAAATTTAAAAAAATAGCAGGTTCCTGTACCAAGTTCCTGTTCCAAGAGCTATTGATACAAAAAACCAACAATCAAACCATGTTTCTAGGTTTATCTTTAAACTTAACAACGATCGAGTCTTGTTGCTAGTTTTATGCTCTTCATTAATGCCGACTAAGTCATGTTCCATAGAAATTATAGTTCAAACTTTAAGCGACAGCCAGCAATCTCACACCAAGGTTTTAACAACGAAGCTATACGTGCTTCCGTTTGTCCTTCTAAAATACAACTGTAGTGAGGACGCCATTTTTATCATAATGCTAGGAACATGTATGTTCAATTTCCGATACTTAACTGTACCGGTAGGGTTTGAAGCTATTGTTGTCTCTTCATTTAAGGTATTGACGTCATTTACATTACATTACCAGCTTCCTCAGAGCACGTTGCAACATAATGCAAGAGAGACAATCCAATCTCGGTACTACTACAGCAGTGAACATCATATTAGTGTTTGGTATTGTTGTTTTGTTTGCAGTTTTATAAGTGATGCTTTCCACCTGACAATGTGGATGGATTTGTTGATCACTCATAATGCCTTATATACGAATTCTGCGCTGGTGTTTCGGTCAAAGGTGATTACCCAAGATGTAGATCCAATTCAATCAAAAAAAAAGAGTTTATATCGTGACAGCGGTAATACCGGTATTGATGTACGTTTTCCCCTCAGACACCGTTAGATATAAAGTTATTTGTGGAATTTGTCACGTTCCAGTTGACATTCATATTGACTATGAAAGCCAAGTGAAAGCAACCCCAAGTCTCAAATTAGTAGTGGTTTTAATGACAATGTGAAACAGACATAAATAAATACAAAATATATAACAATGTAGAGAACAGCAAAACGTTAACACAACCGTAGTTGAAACAAGTTATCAATGAAAGTTGAAAATGAAAAAATTAAGACCAGCTATTCTGGAAGGATGTTGCTATTCTATTTTATAGATGACACCCGCGATATCAATCAGAGTCTAACGAAGTAAATGTACGTCCAAAACGTTGGAATAACTGACTACGAACCCACATAGCATAGACCCATTAGTCAGCATAAAAATGTCGATATTTCCAAACGATATTATTCTGGAGACAATTTTACCAAAAAATGACAAAAGCCTGAATGAAAATCTTGCCAACGAACTCGACCAAAATATTTTTCAACAAGAATTGAATGGTTATCACTTATTTATCATCTCTATATTTCATCTTGGCGTGTTTATTCATATATTTTTTTGAACATGCTTTAAATAGTTTTTAATATGTGTATTTGAATCATCGTTCTTAAAATATGGGATCAACGAAGTTTCTTCAGTTTGGTATGGTATATGGTAAAGTACAGAGTGGAAAAGGCAAATTATTTGATATAAGAAACAGTTTGAGAAAGATTGTTTCAGGTAGACATATACCTTTTTTCGTCTTCACAATATGAATGCAGTCCTGATTGAATGGTTTCAAGATTGACGTGGAAGGGTAACGGAAATACACATACAAAATCTACATGAGATTCAACCTACACAATTTCGATAAAAGATCTAAGCTTCTAAGACTTATTGATGATGCTAGGGACTAACAAGATAAAAATTAAAATTGGTCCAAAAACAGAAGGAAGAGGGGGAAGGTAAATCTCCTTTATTCTAGGAATTTCCCAATTTAGAAAAGAACTGTATCGCATGATGGATTGATTGAACCCGCAATAAGACGTTGTTTACAGGGATTATTGTTTGGGTTCGGAATCAAACACAAAGGAGGCAGGTCCCTATCCTAATAGAGAAACATCGTCAGCAAATAATCTTTTTTTGAAAAAAAATTGTAAAAGTAGTATTTTTTCTTGGTTATTAAGTAAGGCAAGTCTTTTATGAAGCAGGAAATAAAACAATATTTACAGATGAAGATCAAATCACTCGATGGCTTTTAAGCCGACACAACCCCATACTTATTATGCGTATCATTGAGTGCTGTTTTAATGCTCGGCTTATTAAATACAGATTAAACCTTAAGTTTCATTTTTTGGATAACATGTGCTACCAATTCTGTTTAGAAAGATTGACCGGACGTACTGATGTCACCCTGAAAGTAAATCCAATCCGCCATATTCCCAGTTTGTCTATTGTCTGGCGTGATTTTCCAATGAATCAATCTGTAGCCTAAATTTTACATTCTAGCTGACAGAAGGAGTCTCTAAATACTAGAAATTCTGTTCTAAAGCCCTCAAAGCACTTCAAAGCATCGCCAGTAACTACTCGGCAAGCTTGAAATAGATGTATAGGGGCGTAGAACGGAGACGTGCTGAAGGGGGAGTTATTCCAAGGTCATTGAAATTCAGCTGCCGTAGCCTTTGTTTACAGTCGAAAGGTTTGGAAGCAAAGGAGTAAGAATGACTGTAAGTTTTTTTTTCTTACGTTTGTGTCTAAATTGCGTTGGTAAATGAAGTTGCTTTTACGAACTTTTGGTGTGGGGCCGCGGTTGCCAAGTGGTAAAGGCGTCTGACATTCTGCTACCACTAGCCCTCCACCACTGGATCGCGGGTTCGAGACCTACGCGTGGCACTCCCCAGGTAATGGCCGTAGGTCGGTGGTTTTTCTCCTGGCACGTCCTTAATGACCATAGTTGTTAATAGGACGTAAAACACAAACAAACCAAACAAACGAACTTGAGGTAAAGAGCTGTTTTGAGGATAGATAGAAAATATAACTCTTCGTTGATAATTTCGACTTTCATAAAATTCCGAGTTACCGGTGCTTCATGAATATCCGTACAAATAGGCTGAAAGAGGCTAATTATGCCAGAAAGGTATAAGAAGCAAAATAAATATAAAATGAACGGTGTATCTGAAAAATCCAATAAAACTTTAAATTTGTAACATCCGGTGAGATTGCTAAAAAAACTGATATCCATGACAACTATCACGCCTCCTTTGTAGGACTTTGCCCTTTTGTCCTTATGCTGATAGATCGGACCAGTCTTGGGTCTAATTTGTTTGTTTGTTTGTTTGTGTTTTACTTCCTATAATTATGGTCATTTATGGACGTGCCAGGTTTCGGTTGTGGTGGAAAACCGGAGTGCCCGGTGAAACCACGTGGCCACCACTGCTCCTATGTCTGACATGTAAACAATGAGATCATAACCTACATATTTATATATTTATAGCACAAACAACCTGTCTGTCGTGTGGATAAATGCTTTATTACAAATGTACACCTGGTGTTCTTGTTTGAGGACATTGGATTTAATGACGACAGGTGTTCCAGAAATCAATAGGCCTTACATTAATTATCGGCTATCTATTTCCGACTTGATGCGCGAAAATCTTATTAGAATTGATAAGGCACTGTAAATATCATAGTTCAGTGATAAAACACATGGAAAAAAATAAAACAGAATTATTTTTTGAATTTTGTTGCGTAGTGAGACATCAAAATATGCAGAAAAGATCCGAAGCCGGATAATGGAAGGAAATGTCATTTTCCATGGCTGAAATATGGGATTTGGGATAAAAAGGAAAAATCAATAGATAGATAAACAAATAAATAAAAATAATCCAATGAACGATTTGACCAACCAGTATGCAGTTTGTATGAATTTACAGTACATAAGGACAAGTCGCCCAATTTTTTGAAAAGATTCTGTTTGAAATCCAGGAAACATTCAATGATATCACAAATATACTTGGTACACACAGATTCACAATCTGTCGGATTTTGAGTTTTTTCTTCTTTAAAATACATCTTATTTACTGGTAATTTCGATAAAAGCTTCGGTGTCCTATTCCGTCTTTTCATATTGCAGAGTTATCTTCTCTTGTGAGCAGGTATTGATTGTTACGTCATTTGTATTTGCGAGTAACGTCATCAATTTTTGAGAAAACGACGTAATTTTCTCACACAAACCATCGACGTAACAATCAATACCTGCTCCCAAGAGAAGATAACTCTGCAATACGCAAAGACGGCATACCAAAAGGTACATTTCTGTCGCTATATTCACGTGAACATGTATTAACACTCTTTTGACACATCATTTAATTCTACATATAACGAACAGTGTTTATTTCCACATTTTAAACCTGCAGTAATCTGTGATTTTCTTACAATCGTCTCTCTGTTTTGCATATCGACTCAAAATATCAAATAACAATGTGTTAAACAACGTTTTGGTTCCTTTATCATTTTACATGTTTTCCTTTTTTTACTTAGCTGGAGTTGATTGGAGTTCAACTTACATAATAAATGATGTGTGTTTTATGAACGGCTGAGAGGTGACGTCACTCTAAGTCAGAAAGGGATTACCACTGACTACATGTATGTTAAATGAAGCTCCGAGAAGCACAGGGACAGTATTTGTGTTATATATGTGTATAATTCACACATAATGTGGAATGTCGATAACTAACACCAAAAGAGCATAGCGGAGTCGTTCTACTTAAGTCAAAAGGTTTGGGGGGGGGGGGGGGCATTTAAAATAATTTGACGAAAAATGGCGACGAACAGAAATCCGTACAAGGTTTTGTGGATAAATTAAACACGAACCTACCTGTTTAAGAGAACAAATCTTTTAGTAAAAGATATATGAAGAAAAAGTGCTTGATCATTTTCAAGAGAGAATGGTATTTACGAACCAATGCCACTACAAATGTAATTTAAACAGAAAACTCATTAAGAACAGACTCAGATGAACTCCAGATAATTGAGGTTGTTGAAACCGCAGAGAAGTCGGCACCTGCAGACAAAGCAAAGGGAATTGGTACATATAAATAGCAGTTGAAAAGGTGTCTCAATACTCGACCAAGTAAAAATCACAAATTCTGCACAAATGAACACAACTTAAACAGTAAATTCTGAATGGGATCCAGTCCAATTTTATCATCAGCTGCGCATGCTGATCACCATTGCCAAAATGAGAAGTACTTGGCAAAGACATTGAAAGTATGTTCTTCTAAGATTATATACTCACGCACAAGCCCTGTGGTATGGAGAGTTAACATTATCGTCGATCCCTCCTTCGAATCTCAAAACAATGGGTATATGAAGCTAAAATCGGGAAGAGTTAGTTTCAGAATATTTTTTATGACAAATGGGATCTCATTGACTTACACCTGTGAGGGTGTAAAAGATGCAGTAATACACTTCCTCCCAGAGCATTTCAATGACACAATTACTATAACATTATATCATCATCGTGTGCAACATTTTCCAACTGTTATTTTGATTAAAATATTACACTTTTTTTAAGAAAAAAACTGTTTTTATTGAAGATTGAGGGAAATTTCCTAACTAATGATATAATTACAACTTTGGACACGTTAATTGGCATAGTTCTAAAGCGAATGTACTTTTTCCTACTTGCTTCACAGTTGGCTTCTAATAAGATCTTTCAACATGAGGAATTTCAAAAATAATAGTTTTGATTTTTTTAAAAGAAAGAGGAAAACATAGCTTTCGTTATCTTTTTTTCCCCTTTGAATTGCGTTTCTTCATTACCAAAAGTGATTGGGTCTAGATATTTGACGAGTGGTTTGTTCATATGAATAGATATAAAATTGGTAAACATTGGTGACCTTGACCTTCGTTCAAAGTCACAATAACCAAATGTGTTGTATGCAAAATTTGTACGGAGAGGTACATTAAGTCAAGGTCATCTTTCCAAGCTTTATTTGTTAAGAGTAATGCAACATTCCTTCATGTTTTGTTTAATGAAGTGAAAAGACAAACTAATATTCAAGTTCAAGTTCAAGTTCTTTATTACTTTAAGTCGGTTGACTTATCAGTCATAACATATATACAAAACAATACAGAGACAACATACAATATGATACACACACACATACACACACACACACACACACATACACAATTCAACTTTTATTCCTTAAGTTTGACAACTTATTGGATAACTATACTTTACAATAAATTACAAATTACGTATATGTATTGTGCAATCAACACTCATTATCACTCCCACATCATTATTGTGCATTCAACAATCATTAACGCTCTCACATCATCATCATCATCATCATCATCATCA